>NW_015508705.1:17128-19974 GCF_001515645.1 Sinocyclocheilus grahami | reverse complement strand
TCCTGCTCTTTCCATGCCAGAGGTCACATGTGAGGTCTTTGAGATTATCTCATGTGTCTATTTTTACCTCCTAAGTGCTATTTACTAAAGGCCATCTTTTTTCCTCATTATGTACCTGTAATCTTGCAAATAGCTTGGTATCACACTGTTCTCTTGCTTCATTCGGGGCTCTGATGGATTATATAACAGTCCAGCCACCTTCTTTGAAACACTGACACTTTGAGATAGTGTACTGTTTTACTATCGCCAGAGTTTCCAGATGGGTCCTCAATGAACTGACCTTGGATCTGTGAACTCAGGTTGCAAAAACAAAGTGGGTTGGGAAAGCAGGCGGTTGTAATCCTCTTAAAGCACACACAAACCTTTTACTCACTTTCTCTCAGAGATCCTCGCTGTGTCTCTCAGTCACTTGAGAAATACATTCTCCGGTCAGAGTTTCCGGTTAAACAACATGAGAATCATTTGTGAAAAGCTCTGGGAGGATTCACTTTGATACTCACTGAGACCAGATGCATTTTGTTTACACAATAGCGCTGTCACAAAAACTGGTGAGCTGCCCCATATGGCAAAAAAATATATATTTTAATATTTCAATATATTTCCAAAAACACAAAATAGCCACAATATGCAGTAACCTAACCCTAACCTCATATTTCGCATTAGCGAAATTTCAGCAAATTTTCGAAAACAAAAAGAGTCCACTGTCAGTAGTGTAATAATGCATGAAGCCATACTCAAAGAAGTGCTTTGCAGCTTTCTGTTGGTGAACACAGTGAGTTTGTGTGACCAACTTGAACTCGTTTATTAAATCAGCATGGCGAAATCTTTCACCCTCATGTGAAATTCCAGATCGTTAAGATTCCTATTGAAATGACTGGATTTCGGCCACAAAAATTGCTTAACAGCAGAAAATGTACCTGCACCTTCAAAAATGTGCAATGTAATTTGCATTGTACAGCAGCTCTATTAAGCATAATATGGGATAGTTTAAAATTGCCTTCATTTTATGGCTAGACAAGCCTCCAAAGTGAAGGAACATTATCACATTCACTGTCAGCGTAATGATAATCCTTACAAATCTTAGCACCCTGCTGCTGTTGAGACTCATTTATGGGGCAGAGACAGGGTTTGAGTGAGTCAGCTAGCAGGTTCAGACTCAGAGAGAGACCAGAGATGCATTATTAATCAGCCTCAGTGCTTTGAGGGAGACATTAAAGAGAGTCGGTTTTGCTTTGATAATCCATCCACCAACACTTTCTACCCTGCTCTTCTGTCTTTATGTAGTTTTTAATGCTAGGTCATTATTCAAGGATTTAAAGCATTATTAGTATTATTTTTTTAATATCAGATAGTATATTTATGAGTACCATTACAGTTAGTAAATTGTAAATGTACATTTTTAAGTTGTAATTCAGTTTTTATTTTAGTAACTAATATTATTATTTTTAATCAGTGTGGTTAACATTAATGAAAAAAAATTAACTGTTAAATGTATGTTTTTAACACATTTGCTTAATATGACCATTTCTAATTTAATAATTTAATAAAAGTGTTAAACTGTTTCATTCTTTTCTGTTTAATTTCATGAAGACCAATAAATAGCTAGTGAGATTAAACTTAAACATTAGTTTTAGTAAGCATTAAACATTTAGTTTTAGTTTCCATTTTTTGATAATACACCTGATATATATTTATATTTATTAAGTACTTAATGTGAATCATTTAGAGTTTGTGTAACACTGGTTGTTTCTAAGATTTACATATCTTGGAGATAAGTTTGCACTTCCAGGACTTTCTCCTAGCAGCATGGATTCAACATTGAAATTCTTTGCTGTGGTTTTAAAACAGCGAATGAATGTCTGTGCTTAGTCAGGCCAGTAGGTCAGGAATTGGACTTCAGTTTTGTGTGCAGTAAGAGCACAATCTGTCTTTTGGTGGCCATGTCTGTCTGTGTGAGATCAGTTCTGTTGCTCTTTCTTAGGAGGATGGAAAAAATATTCAGTCTTATTAAGATGGACAGGTATTATATTTAACTTCAGTTCATGCACCAAACTGTCTAAAGCAAAATGGGATTGAGCCTCTCCTAGAGACGGTTATCTGAAATAAATAGTCTCTGGTTGTAAAACTAACCATCTGGATCAACTGATTTACTCTGCTAGTGTTGGCGTGAAGATGTTCAGTGGCAGTGCACAAACTGTTCTCTGTTTTTTAACTGTTCAGTTTTTTGGTGCAATCTTCTGTCTAATCACCAGATAATAGTTATGAAAGAGCTGTTCAGTGTTGGGAAGTTAACTAACAGAAGTGAGAAGAAGATCTAGTTAGGATTGCGATGCGCCAATCTAACAAACAGTAATTTCCAGTGGGACATGAAGCTAGAGATGGGCTGACGTCCAATCCAATCACAATGAAACAGAATGAGATTGAATTCAGAGGGAAATGGGAGAAAGGGCGAGATAGAGAGAGGCAAGGGAAGTGCATCCTCGGTCTGAGCAGTTCATTTGATTTCTGAAACACATTAGAAGATATGGACGGCTGCCAATGCTTCTGTTTTAACACAACTAACAACAACAAGAATTGCAATTTGTGTCCGTTCATGCTGCACTGATATATTCCCGCTAATAGTTTTTAATGTGGTTGAAGTGCACACTCCCTGATGCTCACCTGCAGTCATGCGTAGCATTAGCGTTATAAAAGGAATATAATTAAATATGTGTTTAAGCGTGTGTTTACATGCTCGATCACTGACCATTCATGTGCACTTTTGTAGAGCGCGGTATTATTTTGTGCGTTTGTCAAATGAGCGGGAAGCACTTTTAGGCTATTGAGCAGATGTGACAGTCATTTAT
>NW_015508705.1:15692-17118 GCF_001515645.1 Sinocyclocheilus grahami | reverse complement strand
CAGTCATTTATTGTGCTGGTTATTAGCATTATGCCACCAGCGGCTTTAGATAGTTTGAAAACTGGGTTTGTGCTTGGAGAAAAGACAGAATAATCTTCCCATGGAGCTTTTGAAAAGATGAATCCGTGAGACGGCTTCAATCAATGATTAATTTCATCCATCAAAAAGAGGCAATTTCTATGCAAACAGCATGATTTGCGGCTCTAATTATCAGTAGTAATTTTTTATTAGGTTTTGTCTTGCGATTGAAGTGTGTGTGTGTGTGTGTGTGTGTGTGTAGGGATTCACATTGTATGTTCCTTTGTTCATAATGCACTCATGAGAAGCCTTAGTGCAGTGATTAACAAAACCTTCAGTGATCCAGCAACAGAAACCTTTTGAATGTTGGGATATTTGGATTGCTTTCCCAATAGTGAGGGCTGAGGTTATCTGAATATCTTGACTAGGTGAAATAGTGTTGCATAAAGAGGTTTATCTTCAGGAGGCGATTAATCACCGCTGAACATTAATGACTATGATCGTTTTTGCAGGGCGAGCAACTGAATGGCTGGAGACCATTAAATGCGCTGAGCTGATGTATGTGTATGTGTGTGAGGGTATAATTATACAGCTCAGCTGGGGTAAGGAATCATTGAGTGATTGAATGTTTGCAGTGGAAGGTACTTATCTAAATTTCACTTTCAAAACTATCCATTTTTTATTTTGCCTGAAGCTTCCCATCTGCCAATTATTCAAGCTGATGGGACTCATAGTTGCCATTTTTATAATTCAGTTCACACTATAAATTCATATTTTAAATGGTATTACTGAATGTCAGTTAACTGAGATTTAATTAGTGTAAATTGTTATTAATCAAATGCTGGTAACACTTTTTTTTACAGTAGGGTTAAATTTGTTATCATTAGTTAATGCATTAGGTATTAGGAAACTAACAAAGAAAAATACGACTTTTTGGGGACTTTTTTCTTGGAATTATGAGTTTATGTCTCGTACTGAGTAAAAAACAAGGTAATTGCGCACAATTCTGACTTTCTCACAACTGATAGATTATATCTCAATTCAGAATTTTCTTCTCATAATTGTGAGTATATATCTTGCAATTCTGAGTTTGTCTTGTAATTTTGAAAAAAGTAAATAAAAAAATATACTAATTAACATTAATATACATAAAAATTAACATTAACATAGATTAATAAATAAAAGTATTATTCATTGTTAGTTCATGATAATGACTAATATTAAAGGGGTCATATGATGTTGCTAAAAAGAACATTATTTTGTGTATTTGGTGTAATGAAATGTGTTTATGTGGTTTAAGGTTAAAAAAACACATTATTTTCCACATACTGTACATAATTTTTTTCTCCTCTACGCCCTGCCTTTCTGAAATGTGTCTATTTTTACAAAGCTCATCGGTCTGAAAAGC
>NW_015508705.1:14809-15246 GCF_001515645.1 Sinocyclocheilus grahami | reverse complement strand
GTGAGCAGAGGCTGGAGGGCTAGAGTGAGGAATGGCCGGAGGGCTAGAGTGAGCGGCGGCGGGCGGGCTAGAGTGAGCAGAGGCAGCAGGCTTGAGAACGGCGTGGCCGGCGGTTTCGACGAAGGAGCGTCCAGTGGGCTTGCGGCAACCACATGTGACGACCCCGGGCTGGACTGTGCTTCGTCCACGGTGAAAGCCGATCCAGTGATCCACAGCGCGAAGTTGATGCATTTCCTCAGCGACAAGCACGGATCAGCTCCAGGCATGACGAAGCGGATATCGTCCTCTTTTGGAACCAAACAAAGTAGTTTCGCTTTCACAACGAAACACACAGCGTCTTCACGACATGGCGGCAGCAACAACAATACTACAGTGAGAATAAAAGTTACGCCGCCTTTCTTTGCGTGAACATTTGGGCGGCGTTATGCAAATCTTCC
>NW_015508705.1:14424-14655 GCF_001515645.1 Sinocyclocheilus grahami | reverse complement strand
AACACTCCAAAGAGAAAGGAAAAATTTAAATCGCATCATATGACCCCTTTAATGAAATGAACCTTATTGGAAAGTGTTGACATATATGATACCAGTCTACAATGAATATGTAGAGTCATGACACATCCAGCTGACTGAATGGCTTCCTTATAAATCTTTAACAGTTTTATTATTATTATTGCTTTGATTACCAGCTGCTTCCTCTCAGTGTATAATTAATGAAGACGTTAT
>NW_015508705.1:13411-14414 GCF_001515645.1 Sinocyclocheilus grahami | reverse complement strand
GGGGTTTCTCAGAGTCAGCAGCTGTTAGGGAAGGGTGCCGCAAAAACCATCAGCATGTTTATATGAAATGAAGAGGGACATGTTAGGCCGTCCTTCTCTGACTCTTTCAAAAGCACCATGCTGGATGAGGCTTTTGGCTTGAATTTGATGGTAACCTTGGGTGGAAATAAACTAGAATGGACTGGATAATTAAGTGGGATGTGTGATGTCAGGGTTCTGCTTTACTTGACATTTTTCGCTTTTCTTTGATATTCAGAGTCAGACTCTTAAATAAAAAGGTTTCAATTAGCCTGATGCCTTTTGAGAACCTTTTTACAGAATTTAACAATAATTTATTTTAAATTCCAAAAACATTATTTTTACATAATTTTTTAACATAAATGTAGCATTATTTTACTGTATAATTACATGAAATGTCACATTAGATGTATTATTTTCCCCAATAAGCTTACTGTTAACTATTTAACAAATTTATCATATAATTTTTACAGTCTTTTACCATTAAAATTATTATTTTTTATTTTTATTTTACTTTTATTTATTTTTACAGTGGTAAATCATGAGAATTATTTGTCAATTTTATTTATTGACAGCCATAGTTTTATGGTATCTAAAATGAATTTAGTGGTGAGTAACAATAAAAATAGAATGTAATAGGAAGTAAATATTTTCCACATTCAGACACATCTGTAATATTTAATGAACCATTATTAATATATTAATACATTTATTAATAATTTATATATTAATAATTTAATAATGTTTTTGAGGCACTTATGGAGAACCCTATTTAAAGAACCCTATTTTTAGCAGTGGTACTTACTAACAACTGAAAAAAATGCTGTTATATACTGGATAAAATCTTGAGTTCTAAAATTTTGTAGCATTATTTCAGCATTAGTTTTCCATATACTTGAGGGTTTTTTGTGTGATATAGATGACAGTGCCTCGGCGGCAAGCAGTATGGAGGTGACGGACCGGATCGCCTCTCTGGAGCAGCGGG
>NW_015508705.1:11790-12540 GCF_001515645.1 Sinocyclocheilus grahami | reverse complement strand
TACAAACCGAACCGTGAGTAAGTTGAACCGTTCCACCCCTAATTGCTATTAATTTCTTTTCTACTCTACTTTTCTATCCTCCTATTCCCTTCCCTCAACTGTTCTCTCATACTGTGAGTATGTTTAGAAGCAGCAGTGAGGAGAGACTCTCCCTCCTCTGACAGCAGTTTTGGGAAGCCAGGTAGGCAGTGGGGCTCGTGTCTCACTTATCAGGAGTTACACACTAATACAAAGAGCACATTTTAGTCACATCACTGGAAGTGACATCAGAATTGCATGAACACTGAGGACTGAGTTTTATAGGAGTTATATTTCACTTAGTGATACAATGATATAGAAATGTTTGCTGATGTTTATAATCCATGATCAGTAGGTTCCATTTTAAATGTTAATCAGATTTGGTATTTGCTTGTAGCGTAAACATGTTGATATACTGAGTGTTTAATTAATATGCAAAATGGATACGGTAATTTTCAACCCAATGTTTATTTACATGATGTTATATACATGCAGGTATTTTAGTGACGCTGTTTGTTATTAAAAGTTCATTATCACTTGCATAAATCATGAGTTATGTAACAGAAGTTCGTAGAGAGGTTAATGCGGGTTTAATTTAGAGATGATTAATTAATCTGATCTTATTTCTTATGCTTAATGTTATTCTAAATTATTTTTCCAATTACTTAAAATAAAACTATTAACTATTTATTACTTTAATTTTAATTAACATATTAATTTTTATGACTGATA
>NW_015508705.1:9253-10178 GCF_001515645.1 Sinocyclocheilus grahami | reverse complement strand
GTTCAACAAAAATATTAAGCATCACAACATGATAATAATAATAAGAAATGTTTCAGTCAAAAAAATTACAAAAATTACTAACCCCAAACTTTTGAATGATATTGTATATAAAATTAAAGTGAGAGTTTTGTGACTTTTGTCCATGTGTGTTAGCTTTGAGTTCATCTATATTTTAATATACCATAAACAAAATTAACTTTTATATGCATTTAAAATTCAGTATATTTCTCTTTTTTGACAATGGCGCAAGAGTATTGATGACTCATCTTGCACTACACAGATTTTTGTCCGGTCAGATGATCTCTAGATTTACAGTATATCTCCCCTAAAACCACATTCAACTAACTAACTAACAAGTATCAAATGATTGTTCATGGCTATGGCGTAACAAAAACTTTTTGGCCATTTAGAACAAAAGGCACGAGTCCATTCTATATTTACCACCCAAACTTCAATTTCAATAGGAAATAAATCAAAACAGGGAAAAAAAGTTGTGCTTGTCAAGTGATTTCATGGGACCTTTGAGAATGTAAAGTTAACTGTTAAAAGCTTGACATATAGTGGAGCTAGTTTACAAAAAGAATGGAAACAATAGATAATAAATGCCTGACTACAGTGCTGTGTGTAATTCTGCCTACGTGTCCTTCCATCTTTCAGCTAGACCGATGATTGCAGCTCTGCCCCTGAGATCCACGGTCAACAACGGTACTGTCCTGCCTAAGAAGGGCGGCACACTGCCATCCCCCTCCGGCTCCAAGAAGGGCAATAACTCACCAGCAACCAAAAGGTAAGAGACTAAAAAAAGTGCGTACTGTATGATGGGCACAGACAACAAATTTTTAGCTTCAGACTTTGAAAACAAAAATTTTGAGCTGATTTTACAATATAAATGTTTGCATTTGTCATGTGTCTCTTAGCAACACGG
>NW_015508705.1:7261-9137 GCF_001515645.1 Sinocyclocheilus grahami | reverse complement strand
CCATAATTGACTGAAATCTTAGTACTTTTCATTTTTATAATTAAAGATGAAACTGTTCAAATCATTCTCTATAATAAATATCCATCCAGCGCATGAAAATACACAAGATAACAGTGCAAGTTTTGTCTAATAAAGGTCAGCTCACATCTTTATCAGTTTATGATAACAAATGCTAAACCTGAAAGACACAGGTTCTTAAGTGAGTCAACTGTGACGCAGGAAGCAATGCAGTACGCCTTGGTTTTAGGTGACAGAGAACAAGCCTTTTGAATTAGTTTTATATTTCACAATTGCAACTTAATTTCTCACAATTGACCATTTATTCCTCATAATTGCATATTTACACACTACTGTTTAAGGTTTGGGGTCGTTAAGATTTTAATGTTTTTGTTAAAAAAATTCTTACTGACCCAAAACTTTTGAAGGGTGTCTCACAAGTGACTTTATACCATATTTTTCAGAAACAACATTCTTTTTCTTCAATGTAATGTTTTTAGAATGACACCAGGAAGTCATGAATAATAATGAGATCATTTTTCTTTCTAGAATTCATAAACCGATACTGATGAAATGATATTCAATAGTTTAAAATGCTGCTACAGTTCTATTTTCTTGTCACTATGAAAATCAAAATTGCAAAGGGAAAACACAGTCGCTCTCATGAACCTTCCAGCTGCGCAGCACCAATGTGTCTTTGTTTAATAAATGGCCAAATCATGCAGACGAATTAATGAATAAACAGAGGTTTATGATTATAAGACACAACCCCAGCTGAAGACCCCTGCTTTCCCCTAAGTGTCTTTATTTGTGAGTGTCAACTGTCTGTCACATGTATTTGTCATCCTGTGAGATCTCTCTGTCCCCTTCCCTTCTGCCTATCTGTTACATATTCTAGTCTGTCCCATCTGCCCAGGTTTCTTCTAAGGCCACCTTACAGGTGAGAGTTTTTCTACATTCAGGATCTGCAATCTTCTAAAAAGTGATGTGGGCTACTGATATTTTTGTAATAAAAAATGCTTTAAGGGTTTGTTTTTAAACCATTATTCAAGAACTGCTTAAAACCTTAGCAAACATAGTCTGTGGTTCGACCATATTCTGTGGAGGCTGTTTAGGAAGTAGATAAGCTTTGCTTTGATTCTTGTGAAACTGGGCACTCTTTGGTTTGGACATTTTATTTTTTTTTTAGCTTCTCTTCAGGCACTCTTTCATTGCAGCCTGTAAAGCTTCTTTTCCCATCATGCCTTGAAGTGAGAGCCCTGTGCAGTCTATAGACTAACTATATACCCGCTTGCTTGTATGCCTGAAGTGCCATTATTGACAAAAAGCCTCACAAAGCATGAAGATCCTGCAGCCTATTTAACACGGGATAACACCATCCGACAGTGGCTGGGCCAAATGAACTTTAGCCCTGCAGTCTGGATTAGACTTGAGCCTGGCAACCAGTGGACTGCTGATGGGGTCTTTTGTTGACAAGTTTTAAAGGGCACCCACTTTCAATTCACCCCTTTCTAGTGCACAAAGGCACATCAAATCAGGTCATGAACATGTCTCAGAGAAGAAAGAAAACTCATAAAACACATTTCTTCTGGAATATGTAATGGTTGTTTGTCATGTATGTGTTTTTTCAGTGTCTGTTATAATTGGCTTTCACCAGTATTATCTCTACATTGCCATTTCCTTTTTTCTGTGTGAATGTTTACATTTATGCTTCCTATTTGAGGATCAGGCTATAGTAGGACAATTCATGAAAGTTAACTTATATTTGGAGACAGATACAATATTGCAAGCTAACACAAATACGCAAACGTTTTGTCACTCAATTCTGTTAAACTATATATATGTAGCGAATCAGCTCATGGGGAAATATGAATAATTA
>NW_015508705.1:0-858 GCF_001515645.1 Sinocyclocheilus grahami | reverse complement strand
ATATTTTTTTGTGTGTATTTTTATAAATTCATTTTTCTTTCCTCATTGATTTTAAGCATAAATGTCTCTAAATCGTGATCTTTTTTTTGCTTAAAACTACAAGGAGAAAAAAAAACAATTTGCCTGAATAGTAAGAAACCATTTATTTCAAGATATATTTTCTGAAAATGTTCCTAAATGTATTTTCTTCTCAAGTAAATTGATGTTGCTTTAAGGATATGTTAATGCAAAACAAGAAAAATACCAATTGAGAAAAAGATTATTTTGCAGTGCAGTTTCTTAGCCTTGTGGACGCCTTGTCTTCTTGTTTTTATGGTGGTATCGAAAGCTATTGGACTATGACTGATCATGATTATACTTCATCCTGCCTCTCCACCCTCTCCCGCACCTGCCCTGTCCAATTTGACCACTTTACCTAGTAACCGTGCAGATCTACCTGCACCGACCGTCAAAAAGAAGCGGATCCTCTGAGACCCCCAAATCCACATCAGCCGTGCCCTCGCAGTCCACCAACACCCCATCGGAAGCCAAGGTTTTGTCTGACAGAGTGATCCGGCTCGGAAGCCAAAATGTCCCCCCATTTACCCTTCCTCTGAGGAGGTGTACTTCTCAGTTAGTCCACTCGCTCCTAGAAATGCCCTCTTACAGGAGTCCAATCAAATCTCCCAGCCAGTATTTTCAAATCTGTTACTAATCAAAACAGCTGTAATATTAAACGTAGTCAGGTGGTTTTAAGAGTCTTTATGAGTCTCTTGTTCTGTTTTGTTCTTTTTGTTTTGACTGTGTCTCTTTGAGTTAGTTTTATTTCCTGTTGTGTACAGGTGCATCTCAATCAATTAGAATGTCGTGGAAAAGTTC
>NW_015508704.1:19341-19976 GCF_001515645.1 Sinocyclocheilus grahami | reverse complement strand
TTTTCACCCTTTCTCTCTGGGTTTGCTGACTGTTCCTCTCTGATGGAGGGGCCGGAGGGGCCGTGACTGTTGAGTGTCCCTTTGCACCCAACTGCTCTCCCACTGAACAGACACTAATTACTGCCCTACATGTTTGTATGTCTGCAGGATCTTCCGACGACAAAACAAAAAACCACAACAAGCATTTTCCACTGTTTTTACAAAGCTCTGATGTTATTTATAGGGCTGTTTATTAGTCACTATGAGACAGAGAGAGACAGAAAGAACGCAGCATAAACTGACAGAGTTCGAAAATGATGTACATATGGAAATAATCATTTTAGATTCTTGTTTTTGGTCTCATTGTTAGACTGACAAATCTTCGTCATTTGCTGGTGTGATATTCTGTAGGTTTGTTCACATGTGTGGCTCTGGCTCATTTGCTTGTTTTAAAGTCTCAAGGTTGCTAAGAGCCTGTCATCAAACACTTTTGTTTCGAAGGCAAAAAACAGTGGAAGGAAGCCATTTGCACAGGGAAGAATGGACAATAGTGACACATTGCAACAATGGAACTGTAACACTTTAGGGAGCAATTCTCACTATTAATTAGTTATTTTATTAGCAAGCATATTACTAGCATATTGGCTGTTTATTAG
>NW_015508704.1:10240-11218 GCF_001515645.1 Sinocyclocheilus grahami | reverse complement strand
TATTTTTTTAATGTGTATTTCATTATGTTTACAGTTAAAATATATTGGTCTCATCAAGCTAATCAGATCTGTTTTGGAAAAACATCATATAGCTATCAGCGTTTTACAGAAAAAAATTGTTCTTGGCACAAAGCTCAAGGATTCTGGCTGTAAATAATGTGGTGTGGATGTAATCTCATTTAGCCATTTTTGCACAGATCTTGGGACGGTTTGAATGTAATTTTTTTTTTAGTTCAAATGTGTGATTTATTACAAGGCAAACAGAAGCTTAGTGGCACTACCAGAATTTACTCAGCTTTTTTTTCCTGACACAAAGTGCTCCATTTTCTGAGTAATCTTTGCAAGATTAGATAGCAAGATAAAAACGAACAAATGAGTTTCCAATTTCAAAACTGGACTTAATATATAAATGATGTGTCGCATATTCTTCAAAGCTCTGAAATGTTAATATGAATGACCTGCAGATCACATCTTTACTTGAGAATAGCACAGAAAATCCTTTGAACCAAATGAAAAGGATTGACAAAACCTCTGACCTCTGATTATACAACCTGAAAGAGAACACACACATCCCCTACGACTCTCTTTCTGAGAACAGCGCCAGACACCAAGAGTCGACACTCTCATGTGGCGTGTGTGATATCAGACTCATCATCAGTGTCTAGCGCGTCTGTGTTTGGCTGGTGCATGAATGAAGTAAGCTGAGGTAAATGATATTTTGTCTCTGTGCGTTGTCTTTTGATTGTGGGGTCTTTGATGTGGACGGAAGTGTTTTGGACACAGAAGCCGAGGAGGGGAGAGACGACGTGTGACAACACTGGCAATTTAGACTACAGGTGTGCCCAGAGCGCTCGGGGAAAGACTGCAACTTCAAAAACACCTCTTCCTCTTAGGATGAAAGAGGGCTTCATTCTAATTGTACAGCAAAGAGAAGACAAAACAAATAAAGGAAAGATAACTTTCTAGTGGCTGTTTTAT
>NW_015508704.1:1233-2866 GCF_001515645.1 Sinocyclocheilus grahami | reverse complement strand
AAACATAGTGATCAAAATTTTAACAAATGTTAAAAATGTGTTAATTTTTTAAAACATTGTTCACCTGTTGCCGTACAGACTGTAAAATGCAACTCACTGAGTCATAGTTTTCTAAGAAAAAACTTCTGCTTTTCTGCAAGCTGAGGGAAGGAGCGAGGGCTTGTGGGAAAATAATATAAAGACAAGCTATTTGAGGACCTGAAGAGATTGTGATGTCATAAGTCATCAGTATAGTTCCTTCTTTTTCACACGCACAGACTCTTAGTTAAAGAGTCTACACAGTAATCACAACACTATAGAGAAACCTTACTTGGAGTGGGTAAATGGGTTTGACGTCAGAAATATCCCTTAATTGCTTCATAAGTCCACATTACGAAGAATCCTCACCATTGCATTGCTATGCCAGTATGTCTTTATAAAGTCTATCACTGCATTCAGGCCTAAAAACACCCAGAGCAAACCCCACAATCATTAGCAGGTTTAAATAAAATGTAAAGTGTGAGAAAGTGAATTTTGAGATTTGTCCAGGCATCGCTCTGCAGAAAAGTAATTGCATTGGGGTTTGATAAGAGGACGTGAGAGTCATTGTTTGTCATTGGAGATTTGACAGGGAAATGTTTTCTGCTGAGTTCAGATGTTTGGAGATGAATTAGATCGTAGATTTCCCATCATGTCTGTCTGTCTATCAGTCTCTGTCTGTTACAGGAGACATACAATATACAAAACTCTAACACACAGTTATTAAATTCATATACTGTACTATACATAGATGATTGCAATGTAGGACATCTTTTGTTGGTCCAGGATCAACATTCCTGTCAAACAACCATATTCCTCACTCTATGCTATACTCTCCCCTAACCAAAAACAATGTCTTACACCAATAGGAAATGATAGGTGGAACGAATGTTCATCAAACCTTCCAGCCCCACACTGCAAAATATAACTATGATAATTAGCATTTTCTCATGTTTTCAGTACAATTATTTATACATCCATAAAATAAGATAAATTATGAATATGCATTGTTAGATATAAAAAATTAATTCTCCATTGGTCAGTTGTCTTACACAGTTTTGCTTCTCAAAGTTGATTTCAGTTGTGTAATTAGCGTCAGTTTTCTTTTCCTTTTTTTTTGAAAATAAATGAATACTTGTATCCAAAGATACATTAAGAAGACAATAAAGTGACACTTTTTTTTTAAAAAAAGATCAAAAGTGAGAAAAAAGACAATATAAAAGTCTTTATTCTCCCTTTTGATCTTTTTTTTTAAGTGTCCTAAAATATTAAGCAACACAACTTTTTTCAGCATGGATAATAATCAGAAATGTTTATTGAGCAGCAAATCAGCACATTAGAATGATTTCTGAAGAATCATAAGACACTGAAGACTGGAGTAATGATGCTAAAAGTTCAGCTTTGATCACGGAAATTACATTTTAAAATATATTAAGCATATAGCTGTTATGGTGTTCCTACTGTGAGGAATGAGGAGAATGCAGCAGAATCAAGATCAACAGTTTTTATTGCCGTCAAGGAATCACACGTAGGCCACGGGATCGACGTGCATATCAAGTAGACCCAACCGAGGAAGACTGAACAAACAGGAACTTAAATACAAGGGATAATTACT
>NW_015508704.1:0-679 GCF_001515645.1 Sinocyclocheilus grahami | reverse complement strand
TGTGGTTTGGGCATGTTTTATGCAAATTACTTGTGGGCACACACTCCCTCGTTGATTCCGCAACATTACAAACAGTTATTGAGGCTGCTATTAAGCAACTACCCTGTGAGGTATCTGACGCTGTTGATGAATGTGCAGAATTGATATGATATGTCTAAGAAAGGCAACGGAAATGTTTCTGGAGGCAGTTTTCGCAGATGGTGATTGGTATTGGGAAATGTCTGAAAGTTGGTTGATTAGCTGTTACGCAACAGGCCAGCAGCACACAAGGGAACTGAGAGATTGAGGTTACTGTCCACCAGAAGCCCTTTCACAAACTCAAAACATACTGACATTCATCTGATCTCATACCACACAGCCAGACATTATTTTCACAAACTCATGTGTGGTCTTGCAACAACCGAAACTGATTCACTGAGAACTTCGAATTATGTTCCCGTAAAATGCACCAAGAACTTCATTGTGAAGTCTTTTGTTTAAATGTGTTTTTTAGGTCTGTCTGTCTGCCTGTCAACCCAAATCAATCATTTATACCAACATATTTGGAATCTCTTATATAAATGTTGTCTGTCTGTCTGTACTGTGAAATGGGGTAACCTGCAGTCGTTAACATAAAGAGCTATTTCTACCTGATTTAACCAGTGTTGGGGGTAACTCATTACAAGTAATGCGAGTTACG
>NW_015508703.1:28756-29193 GCF_001515645.1 Sinocyclocheilus grahami | reverse complement strand
GGCAGTAAGTAGACAACACCAGGATTGTGTGCAGTGTGTGTGTGTACATGGAGGTCAAGAGGACAAGATGAATGTACAGGAGAAACAGTGCCATATCATGGTGGCCATGTTTCTCGGGACCTCACTCCATTGGAGCAGAGGGAGATCTTATCGTAACTCAAGTGCACAGCTTTGTTTGCCAGACAAAGAAATGGAAAGAAAACCGTCTTGGAGGCATGGCAACATTTTTTCCACGTACACTAAAAAAAAAAAAATTTTACTGGTTTTATTCAAATATAAAATATTATTTAATGTTGTTGAATCAACCCAAATATGTAAATGTATACCAACAACAACAAAAAAATGTATGGGTTAAATCAGGTATGAATAGCCTTTTAATTGCAGGTTACCACATTTTTAGTGTAGAGGTGAAGGGTAAAGTCAGTACAAAAAAAACG
>NW_015508703.1:18567-19988 GCF_001515645.1 Sinocyclocheilus grahami | reverse complement strand
TTAGGTGTAGGTCATTCGTACAATAAGTACGATTTAGCAAAAACTATTATGAATTTGTAGCCTACGAGTGAGGTTGTACGAATTTGTATGAATTAGCCACCTCATAAAATATGTACGAATTGCCGTGACCACCTTTCGATAACCCCCCCCAGGCTGTGTTATGACAGCTGTGTTCATGTTGGTTAGAACTAAATCACCTCCTGTTACCATTTCGAAATAGTTTGACAACAAGCTGGAAATTTTCATGGGTCAATGACATCACCACATTGAAATGGTTTATTATCTTCTGCTGAGCTGCTATACAGCTTAAATTGAATTTGTTTTGATGAATTCTACAACATTAACACTGTTATTACTGTTCATTACTGCTTTGACACAATCTGTATTGTTAAAAAAAAGCTCTATAAGTAAATGCGACTTGAATTAAATGAAATATCTGCAATTACATAGTAATTTTTACATTTTACCTAATTAAAAATGTACATTTATTTAAAAATCAAGCTATTGATTTTTTTTCTTCCTGTTATTGCATTCTTTCTAAGCAAGTGTGCAGTTGTAAATGTAGCTCATTGGTGATTCATGAGAAGTTTAGGCAACTCGTTACTAATGTCAAGGTTATTGCACTGCCTGGGAATGAAACACCTGGTAGCAGTGCTTCTGGTTTCAGTGCTGTCTGTTGGTCCACAGCTCATATGGTTAGACTGGAAAATAGTTGAGAATCTAGCTGTCATCTACGGCTGTTGCTCCTTTCTGTTACTTTTAAAATCCTGTCCTTCAAAAACACCCCATTTTTCCATGCAAGAAAACGAACCATATTTAGGCTGATTTAGCCTTGGGTTGCATTAGTTTGCATTAACACTGCGGCATGTTAATACTGAACAATGATTGTATTTGTTAGACAGGAGATATATGTAATTTGAATGAACTGCTGAAACTGTAACCGTAATTCCTGACCTTACTGTGTTTGAGCTCATGGTAGCTGATAAGAAAATTAAGCTACTGCATTGGCTGTGTATGTGTATGTGTGTGTGTGTTTCAGCTCTGGAGACTGCTGCTCCTGCTCAGATAATGCGATTATATGTGACATAATCAAGACCCAGTGTGACATAAAAGGACAAAGACAACTTCTGAAGGTTAAGGAAAACTGCATTTCAGAGTAGACAAAGAAATATGGTTCTTCAGACTCACCAAAAGAACACCAGTGCTGTGAATCTATAACACTCATTTCTTAAGCATTTGTGTGACATGAACTGAGGTTAATTTACCTTGACAAATTCTATTTCAAAATGTATTGTGATACTTGATTATTTATCATGTTTATTTGAGGGAAATGTTATTTTAATCATCTTGATTTCAGTCATATAATCCAGAAAATTCTATATACATGCATAACACTACAAATTATACAATACTGCTATATA
>NW_015508703.1:17307-17812 GCF_001515645.1 Sinocyclocheilus grahami | reverse complement strand
CAACTCCCCCTATATTATAGTATGTGTCAATTTACACATACTATAATATACTCAGTTTTTAGGCTGAACTTTGGAACGGTGGAAGTTCAAAGTGATTTAAAGCAACCTTAAGAATGGAAAGTGTCATTTATCTTCATGTTGTCATTGTGGCGATGCTTCCTTCGCACTTGAGGACTGTGTATAAAATTTGCAAATCTTACAAGATGAAACTCATTTCAGCACCTGGAATAAAATCAAATTTCCTAATTGTTCAATATATTCCAGAGTTAAAAAGCCTTTGGAATAGTAAGATAGACTAGGCATTTAACACAGTTTAATCAATAAGCAGTTTTAGCTGAAGACTGATTTTTCCCATAATGCAGTCCTGCAGTTCAAGAGTTCTGTTTACACTGTGCATACATGTCCATATGCTGTTCTGAGATCCACTACATTCATACAAAACTTCTAGACTATAACACAGGACCTCAAAAAAAGTAATTAGCACCCCTTCTCCCCGTTTTTTTTT
>NW_015508703.1:14753-16725 GCF_001515645.1 Sinocyclocheilus grahami | reverse complement strand
TTCCTCCCTTGTTACTTAAGCCCTGTGTTTTGAAGTCTCGAGCGTTCGGTGTTATATGTCTTCATGTCCTCCTGCGTTCCTGACCTGTATCCTGTTTTAGTTTATATCATTAAAGTCAATTGGTTTTAAGCAACTCCCGCATCTCCTCGTTTCCTCGTTCCCTTGCTCCCCGTGAGAGTGTGATATATATATATATATATATATTTTTTTTTTTTTACTGCATTGGCGTCCTATTTAAATCGTTTTCTTTTACGTACATTGTCTCAGTAAACAAGCTGCTGCAAAGAAAATGAACAAGATAAGAACAAATCCTTTGTACAGAAAGTCCTAGATGGGAATCTTATAGGAATGGCTCTAAAATATGATAAAATAAATTTGACCAATTTTATGATAAAATATAAATAAGTTCTAATAGAATCATGTACAATTGTCTTATTGGAATGCTTTAGGATATATTGACAAATACATAATTCAGCTTTTGGTGGTTCACACAAAAATTAAAATTTCTCTCTTCTGCAGAACACGCAAGAAGATATTTTGATGAATTTTTCAACCGTGTTCACTCCTAAAATGAAAATCAGTGTGGTTTAGTGCTATTTTGGAGGCTGTTGAATTTTATTGTATGGATAAATGTGTTACCACAGCAGAAAAATAGTCAAACAGGTTCATTTCTGGGTGAACCATCCCTTTAAAGACCAGTTCTACAGTTCTACATCAAGCCCACAAATCAACTGCTAGAAAAAGTAATCTTCCACCAATTAACAATCACACAGCGGTATTTTCAAGCAAAGAGCTCCACTGTTGAATTGAGAACATTGATAAGAACAGCGAAGTGGCTTGTCGGGTAGAGATGACCTGGTCAGCAATGTGTGTGTGTGTGTCACAACAGGAGATGGAGCCTTTGGGTCATCAGGAGGTTATCCTGACCCATGTTTGAGCCCCGCTGGCAGTGTTTATCAAAGCACCGAGGCAGGAGTCACGGGGCTGTTGGTGGGGTGGAAGAGTGCATTGAAGGTGTCTGTCAAGGATGGCGCTGCTCACCCTCTGCCTGCAGCCACAAGGCCATTATGGGGGAGTGGGGGAGATAGATAGTCCTTAATCGTGTTCCCCTGACCCTGGCAAGGGAGGCGTGTTAGTGTTTTTGAGTGAGAGAATGTGTTTTGGAGTTGCAGGAGTGCCATAACTCCTTACCTTTTGGCTAAATGAGCAACAGTTGCACCTGAATGCTCATAAAAGCCTTTTTTATACCAATAAAATCTCCACTCCCCGTCTGAAAATTCCATATCCGTCGTCGACAAACAACCCCACCCTCAACTGACTCAGATTCACTTGACGTTTATGTGTTTACCCTCATGTATACTCTTTTTTTTTTGGTTTCTCATGGACCAGCACCAGCAGGCCCGTGTCAGTTCAGCTTTGTTAGGGGGCCGCAAACCTGGGGTCCGGTTAAATATTAACTAGACCATATAATCATGTTACTTATTGACACCTCATGTTCTTGAAAGATGCATGGCGACCTGGGCCTTGTCCTCTACAGGTGTTGTCTTATCCATAGACAGCTTCACAGCCTACAAAAAGTGTAATGTGCCATTGGATTCCATTTTGTTTTTAGATTTTCAAGGGACAGAATCATTTTTTTTAAACCCATTTTATCATAAACATGCATATAATTTTGACATTTAAACTAGTGCTGTCAACTGATTAATCACGGTTAATAAACCATTAATCATGAAATACTGATGAATACGTTTTTGTTTACATAACATATGTGCGTGTACTGTGTATATTTATGTATATATATAAATAAACACATGCATGTATATATTTAAGAAAAACATATTATGTTTATACATTAAATATATTTATATGTAATATAAATTATATGGATATGAATCTATACATGTAAATATTTGTAAATATTTTCAAATGTACATACATAATAAATATAGCACAGAACACGCACATATATTAC
>NW_015508703.1:8893-9735 GCF_001515645.1 Sinocyclocheilus grahami | reverse complement strand
TGTTACGTATTTATACCTACGTATAAACATGAGACCAGGCTGGGAAAAGAACATTCTGTTCAACCTTTCCTTTTGTGTTGTGTGAAAATGTTTTCACTTTTTCTCCCCTACCTCAGGCTGTGTGCGTGCTATAATTAAGGTATTGATTTTTAAAATACTCTGTTTTAAAGAGTGACCGTTCTAACAGTCTGCATACGTGCTGTAGAGACATTACATGGAAGTGCTGTATATCTGTCTGCAGCACAGAACTCTGATCTCCCACGCCTCTCAAAACCTCTTCACAATGTTAGCATTATATACAGCAGATCTGCCTGATACGACTCCCTTTCTGAAGTTCCGCTTCTTCAAGACCTGGGACCCCTTTGCAAAAACAAGCACAACAAAACCCAGCAGCACTGCAGCCTGGGCACTTTTTTTTTTGAAATAGGACAGAAAAAGAGCTGAAGGAACAAAAATCAGTCTGGGAGATATGAGAAGGAGTGACACATAATTTTTTGTGTTATAAAGTATTACATCTTTCATTCTCTCTTTCTTTTTTCCAAAGCAGGGAGCAGATCCATACTCACTCAATTCCCACCATGAGTAAACAGTGAGTCCTTCTCTAGTGCCTGGTACAGCGCTGGTTCTGAAAGAATGATCTCCATTCGACTGTTTGATGACCTGATAAAAGCATAATTGAGAATGTAGAATGCTTATGTATTTTCTGCCTAAACAAACCCTGGTCATACCACAGAAACTAGGCTCAACAACTGTATTGTATGTACGTTTTCAAACATGAGGAGCATGTTTAAGTTCACGGCAGTAAGTAGACAACACCAGGATTGTGTGCAGTGTGTGTGTGT
>NW_015508703.1:6973-8369 GCF_001515645.1 Sinocyclocheilus grahami | reverse complement strand
AATAATAATAATAACTAAAAATGTATGTGAAAATAATGTAAGAGCATAGTTACAGTAGATATACAAAATTAACGATTAAGAGAGAGAGAGAGAATCAGAATCCAAACAGTTTTCCATGGGCTGTTAGGCAGTGAAGAGCCAAGAGCAGTCAAGCACAATAGATGACCTATGAAAGATGAGCTGGATTACAGATAAGAGTCCCAATCATTAGTCGTTTGATTCAAGTGTTTAAGAAACCATTAGAGCTGCACGATAGGGTCTGTCTATTCTCTATATACACCAGACTTAATGATGGCTGTTGATTAATAATTAAAGATAAAACGAATAGAATTTAACATCATAAAACATTATTAGGAGAAGTACTGTACATACATTTTATTGGGAACAGCAACAAAACACAATAACACAGAATAATATTATTTAATATTATTACATATTGTCAATAATAGCATCCCCAGCATCCGCACTATCCTAGGAAAAGCCATTTGGAGAATGGAAATTTAAAAAAAATAGCACAGCAACAAACCCTATTACAAAATAAAATAATTGCCGTTGTTGTTGAATACATATCACAGTGATGACAAATTAAAAAAATTTTTTGATACTGGTACAATATCAGTTATTTGCATAAATATTCAAGTTTAGTATCATTACAAACACTGACATTATTTTTACAAGTTTATTTGCTGTATTGCTTTTGATTCTATAGCCTTTGCAGATGGATTACTTGGATTCAGTTGAAACCAAACTGACGGGTTCTGGGGCATCTTGCCCATTTGTATGAACAGTATGAGCAAGATGTTCTCACACTACCCTGTGCTACATTTCAGTGTGTGCTTGACCGTTGAACTCTTCATGAGGACCTCAGAGTGAAATCGATATTGTTTAGCCACCGTGTGTCTGTGTGTCTATACCCACTACTACCGCTGCCCTCCAAAAATAAAACGCGATGAAGCTAACGTTCTTTGGGACATGTTGTTTTTTCCATACACCATCCAATCAGCCTCCATCCTGTTGGGCTGTGGCTGTGTTTTGTCTAGTGGGGAAGGTCAGCTTTGTGGTACAGACTGTGACTTTCCCTGAATCAGCTGTTTTAGTGGCAGTGGACGCTATCTGCTGTCTATTCTGCCTCGAGCTCCATCACTCAGGCCTGAGATCTGGGCAGTCAAGCCTGTTTGTGTGACTGAGTGACAGAGGTCACGTTAATTACGATCATCTATTTCAAGATTATTGGAGTATATTTTACAAGAAAATATTAGTAAACTGTCTACTAATCTCACATTTAATTCAATGTGTTACGTGTTTCTTTGTAATTATTTGTGATATTTACTAGCAATTTCGGAGTGACATTTGTTTTTCTAAAGTAATTCTACAGCCCCCCCCCCCCCCCCCCCCC
>NW_015508703.1:6092-6748 GCF_001515645.1 Sinocyclocheilus grahami | reverse complement strand
CATACCTTCAAACAAGATATTGTGAAATATCTACTTTTTGTTTGTCACCTAGAGCTAGAAGAATTTGAATATAGCACTTTTACGATGTTTTTTTTTAATGCAAAATGTTCTGTGTCACTGAAGAAAGCAAGTCATAGCTTTGGAATGACATGATAATGAATAAATAAATGATAACAGAATAGGAACTAACCCTTTAGTAGCATATCAGATATAGTAACAATTCGATTTAAAAACCATAGTAACAATACAATTTAAAAAACATTTGTGTATACACAAAATTTCAAGACATAGTTATATATATATATATGATTTTTTATAAAACAGAAAATGATATTAGATTACAATCATTTGAAATAATTGAATGTGATTTAAAATGATTGACATTCACTATTATTATATACTAACAAAACTGACTCAAAAGACATACATCATTGTTCTTTTGAACTTCCTCTACAGTGCTTCTGCATTTCTACTGGATTACTCTTATGTTGAGAGCAAGAGCAAGAGAAATACAGATGTCACAGCAGTGAATCGCATGACTCCAACAGGGTGTGACCGAAGATCTGTGAGAAGGTTGTTAACACCTTTACTATCCAGGCCTCTCCCACTCGCCCCCATATATAAACCCACACACACACACACACACACACACACAC
>NW_015508703.1:4293-5167 GCF_001515645.1 Sinocyclocheilus grahami | reverse complement strand
TTTTTTTTTTAAACGTGTAGATAATTGTCTTGTCCAAGAAAACAGTTATACCAACAATAGAACACAAACGAATAATAATAATAATGTAGAATTAAAATGATACTTCTGTCGCTAAAATCATTGATCACTTTGGCTTATGAGACCATATTTGCACAGACATTGTGTCCCTTATTGTGTTCGTTGAATTCGTTTTACATCGTGGGGTCAAAGTACATGGAGGCAGCCTGATAAAGACTCTCTTTGTAGTGGCCTGGCATGCAATAAATAGGCTAGTATAAGATATTTCATATATACTGTAGGAAGCATTTCTTCCCGTAATTAATTGTAAGGCTGTGGTTTCGATACCTGTATTCAGTTTTCTTTTCTTTTTTAGCTGTTTATTTTAATTGACGGTGATGTTAAATGTTCTTTCCTTATTTCAATGAACAGCAGTGATAACTGTGATATATGCCTAATGTGTGTGAAATACATTTCACCCATGCTCGCAATATTTCATATAATCAAAGAGTGGCTTTATGATCTCGCTTTAGTTCACTTTAGGGCTTCTGTAAGGTAAATAGGCCTTATTAAATATATGTGATTTTGCGTCTTAAAACAACAACAACAAAAAAACATTATCATTATTGTTATTGTTGATGACGACGATGATGATAATGCCTAGGCCTATATTTATTTGTTAACAACAATGCGATTTGTTTATTGCATTTGTTTTAATTAGTGGAATTAGTGCGATTAGTTCCTAATTATCACAGATGCATATTTAGTTTACATTTCTTTAATTCTAAACCAGAAGTTCCGTTTTCGTCCTAAAAATAAATTGTTGTTTGGTTTCTCTAAATGAAAGAAAGCATATTTTATTTCACTGCGTCTTTGA
>NW_015508703.1:0-2698 GCF_001515645.1 Sinocyclocheilus grahami | reverse complement strand
AATAGTTCTCCAAGTCCTGCAACCACATAACCGCTGGATCCTGCGGACACCAACTTATGGCAAAGCACCAATAGGTCAGTGGAGACGTTTTTTCTTCTCACATATATAAATGTCTTCTCCTGCTTTTGTCAAACTTGTCTTGGTGTTGAGTTTGGTGCCAGCTGAGGAGAGCCTAAATCATTTCGGGTATTGTTTTTTTCTTCTTCTTTACCCTGCCTCTCTCTCGCTTATCTTTTGTGGGTCTTATCAAGTGGTTATCTCTTTTCTGCAAAGACATATTACGTTTAGTTTCCTATCTGTTACGTTGAGTGAGTTTTTTTTGGTGGTAATTATGATGAGGCTACACCAAGAGGGAGGACTCATGGCACGGATGGATTCAGATCTTCAGTGTAAAGCCCTGTATGGGGTGTGTATGTGCGTGCGCATGTGTTTTCTGGGAATATGGTGAAGTTGTGTTCAGTCAATCACGTCATGCAGCTCAACTTTCACATTTAGAATATTACAAATGGCACAACAATCATGAATTATTTGAGTAGGTTTGTACTTGACTGTTGCGCGCTTTCTGAAGTGAAACTCTCCATCCGCTATAAGAGAAAAAAGTTGCGCACGTTTTAAAACGAAGTGCTTAAAACTCAACTTGCTTAATGATTTGAGATCCTCTAAAAGTAAAATATTTGCGTTCTCTCGTTTCGTTTTTCTCGTTTATATTATTCTCCCCGACGTATCTCACATTTTATGTTCTCATTTTCAGCGCATTCTGCCTCTGTGTTTTCCACATACTGTGAGAAATAAAAGGGATCCTGGATGGACCTGGGAGATAACAGCTGGTCCATGGTCAAGCGCGAAGTGTCCAGCAGCAGCCCAGGGTCTCCGGCTGAGCAGAGCTACCTGAACACTGACCGCAGGGACCGGCTGAGATCACCGGCGCCGGCGCACCTGGACGCGGTGGGAACGCGTCGCGCCGAGGGCAGGCCCCTACACTCCTACGTCCACTTTGGCCATCCCAACAACGCCCTGTCCAATTCTGACGACGTTACACTCTTCACGGATTTAGACCAGGGCAACAAACTCATCATCTCAGGTGGGCACACCAGGGAGACGCATAAGGGAGGCTTAATTGTGGACCCTACCGACATGTATCAGACCCTGGCCATCGCCGCGGCCCAGAGTCAGGCCGGTTATAACGACACGCCATCGGCCGGTTACATGCACTCCAACCCTAATTCTCCCGTTTATGTGCCGACGTCTCGCGTTGGAACGATGATACCGAGTTTATCGTACTTGCAACCCAGCGCGTCATCGCAGTCGAGCCATGCGGTCAGCAGTCACTCGGTCTGGTCACAGTCCGCCCCAGAGAGCCCATCCTACAGCACTGGAAGCCCACATACCTCCAACCGTTTCCACTACTCCCCCAGTCCGCCTATGAATAACGGCACATCGAGGGATACCAGCTATACGAATCCTCTGAATGTAAACAGTCGAGACCAGTACCTTTCACGGCCGATAAGTGGATCTTACACAAGCCCGTATCCTCCGTATGTTGCACCGCAGCTATCACAGTTACCGGCGGCGTGGCCCGCGGGGCCCTTCGAGAACTCCATGCTGCATTCCCTGCAGTCCAGAAGCGCACCGCTGTCTCTCAGGGGGCCAAACGGAGGTAAGCTATGGCTGTTCATCATGTCAAAAATCTTCTTTGGCTGTGAATTTCAAAACCTATGTTTCTCTGACATTTTTGGGCAGCGTGTGAATAATTCAATTATTATTATTATGAACCTATTATTATCATCATCATTATTATTATTAGACTATATTTGTAATAAATGTATGTATGTCGCCTATTTGTTTGTTTGTTAAACAGCTGCTAAATGATTAAATGTTAAGGCACAGGACATTTTCGGGGTGCAATCGTTTTAATATAGCGCCATTCTCACACATAGATCAATGTGAGAAAGATTTTTAAAACACAACATTAAAGTTATATATATATATGCAGCTTGTTTGGCGACAGGTGAAAACACGAGCTATCGGACATTTATGTATTTATTTTTTTTAAATAGGTATCTTTACAGAAACAACAGGTGGAACCTTTTGCCATGCGTGTGTGAAAAAAAACAATAACGTTTTATTAAGAAACTAAAATATATCGCTGTATGTTATGTAATATAGCCTAGGCTATCTGGCTAAAAGGAATGCATTTAATTAACAAATTCTATCGTTTCAAACCAAAGTTCAAATCACAAAGAATTTTTACAACAACAGAGACAGATAGCTGTGTATAGTCTAATTAAACTTTTGACGATAACGCCATTTACAAGTTTGAAATTATTTTAACCAAAAAAAATTAATCCGAGGCTATCAACGAAGTTCTGTTGCAGCCTATTGTATCTTTTAGTATAGCTAAAGTTTCTGATTATAGCTGTGCATTAGTGGCCGTGTTACAGGTGTGCATGTTATATAAATACTTGCGATTAAAATAAAAATAGGTAGGTAATTACAAGTTGTAAATAATAGTAGGGCCTACACAAAATAACAAAGTGGACATTTCAGTCTAAATTTAATTAAGAGAAAAGAGTTGCAGAGGAAACCAAGTCATTACAGACTATTAGTCTGTTACAATGTGTCATGTCTGCGCAATTAATTTGGCACACATTGAAGTTGATGGTGAATGTGATGTTGACTGACGGGGAGCTGTCTGTGT
>NW_015508702.1:18764-20006 GCF_001515645.1 Sinocyclocheilus grahami | reverse complement strand
GTTTTGAGTCAGAGAATCTTGATTGAAATGGAAAGGACAAGGTCGGAGCCTGGCACGAGCTTAATGATGTTCCGGGAGCGTTTTTCGCACCACCTCTCAGAATCCCAACAAACCACCGACCGGGGAGGGTCCCTGGAGCCGGGCCTTTAAGGTCGGAGAAGATCCCCGCCTCTCAAGATGGGCTTGTCCAATGAGCAAGATGGAAATTCCGAGCGGGAGGTGGCAATTGCTGGAGGGTTTACGACCCTTTGTCTCTAAGCATGGTAATTTGCAAATGGACTTGAATCGAAATTACTACAGGTTCTCAGGACCCTAATATATATTGCCTATGTACCAATATATAATATACACGCTTGTTTCTATCATAAGAAGGCGAATTAATAGATACTAGACAAGGTAGGATTACAAATAGTGAAAGGATGACAGGAGTGCGTTTCGATTATAAACCTGCATCACAGTATACAATTTCAAAGACAAAATACATGGTGACAATAATATACCCAATGACCTGAAGGATCATGTGTGTTCATTCAAAGAAAGGTTTTCCTATGAATGAATTAGTAGAAAAGTCAATTTCTACTCTGCCTTTCCTATGGGGACAATGAGTGGGTTATTCAACTCACATTCATGGGGGGTCATAAAACTAGTGATATCATGATTAGTTGTCATGGTGACCAGGGGGCCTGGTGTTCTGCAGAAATCCTGGCATCCAGTTTATTGAGTGAGGGGACTGTGATGATTTGTTAATCTAATGAATAATTGATTTGTTAAATCAAATAAAAATTAGTGTGTCAGATTGGTCGAGATGCTACATTATGTATGTTTAAGTAAAAAAAGGTATGTAAACTGCATTTCTCAAAGAGTTCTTCTGGTAAACCCCTGTGTGTGAATGTTTATCAAAAGTCTTTGTGCAGAGCTAGATGGAATTCTCAGACAGATGAATCTACCTTCTGTTTCTGTCCCATCAAAGACCCACAAGCACTTCTGACCCCACTGATTGTGCTGGGTATAAGTTTCTAATATTGTTGGCTGCTGAGCCTTTTTTGCTGTCATCAGATATTATCGTTGCAACTAAATATCCTGTTATCCCTCAGTGTGAACATATTTCAGTCAGCGATTCCCACAGATCACTGCAAGTTCATGTATTTGCCACTGTTTAGATTTGTCATCAAAAATTCAGTTTTTCTTAAACCTATTGTTGCTTTCCTTGATTACACTCTACCTAATTTACAGAAGTAACAA
>NW_015508702.1:14205-18754 GCF_001515645.1 Sinocyclocheilus grahami | reverse complement strand
TCCTTTGTTTGTCAATACGTTTTTGAATAACATGCAAAAAGAAATAACACAATTGGTTCGTTTGACAACTTCGAATATAACAGATTTCTGTTGACGCTTTGTCTCGGAGACTGCGTGAGCTTTCCACCGCGGGGGCTTTTGAGGTCTCCCGAGGGAAACCTACAGCAATGATGCAGCTTAATACTGTTGTCAAAGCATGTTCAAAGCAAGCAACAGGGTCGAAAGTCTGTTATTATTGTGGCATTGCGGGACACTTCGCTAACGCTTGTAGGAAAAAGCAGTGGGATAAAAAGCAGAAAAGAGGTGGGTCTGCTGGCTTCAGGCCAAAGACTAATGCTTTGCCACAAAGGCAACAAACAGAAAGACCGAATTTCCCCACAAAGTGGACTCCCTGTTAGGAATGCCCACAGAGTTTAGAGCCCTTTCTTGATGAAGATTCCATGATTACCTTTTCTTGAATTGAAAATTGACAGTAAACCGTATGTTTTCCTTTTGGACACTGGTGCCTCACGGTCATCTTTTTTATATATATATTTATATATATATTTTTTACTTTTCAGTATGCTCACAATTCTTTAGGGAGTCTTTTTTCTGTGATTACAAAATTAACACAAACCTTAGAAACCTTCACTGAGTGTTTTTAGAGGCGTCATCAACCTAGAATCTCATAGACGACGTTGAGGGTTCTGGGCTTAATGACAAAACTGTCAGGATAAGTACTTATATTCAGCCGCTATAAAATAATTGAACATAATAATGTGAATCTGAGAAAATATCTTGGAACTTCTGCGTGAGCTCTTAACCAATGAATCACCTGAGCTCTTCCTTTCTTTATGCTAATTAGATAACTTTGTCCGATTTATTCAGAAGAACCAGATAAAGAAAAAATATATATCTGACGTTCATTTCAATGTAAGTGGAAGCAGGTTGCTTGATCTTTTTACATTTCTGTAATTGTTTCTTTTAACATACAGCTTCAGCTATGAGGAATCCTGTCCTTCTGTCTCCAACCGAAGCAGACGCAAAAAAAATTTATTAAAGATTTCCTACGCTTGGCCCCAGGGAGGATTTAACTTTTTATGTATTTTTTATGTAAGCCTGTATATATATATATATATATATATGTTACAAATAGTGTATTGTTGTTTGCATAAACTGTTGTTTTTGTATGAATCAAATGTTTTCTTTGCCTGTTATTAAATGAGACGTCTGCTAAAGAGCGTATCATCTAGTAAACATCAGATTTTTTTTTTATAGTCGTATTTTGATAGTCTGTAGATCGGCTGTTTGAGCTGTTAAATGAGACGTCTTCCTACCTCTAAATGACATCTATACAACGTATCTTTATCACCCGAAATATGCCGGTATGTGCGTCAGGACGGGAAGCTGCAGACCAGCTGCTATACTTTATTAATTTAAAGAGAAATACGTGAAGAAACAACGATGATTTAAAATCCATATTCTGTGATATTTGCTTTTCTTTCTACAAGAACCTATAGCATGTTTAAAAGCAAACATCGCATTATTTTGTAGATAGACTTTGCATCAATGGATCCATATTACAAGATTTCTGTAATTGTTTCTTTTAACATACAGCTTCAGCTATGAGGAATCCCATCTTTCTGTCTCCAGCCAAAGCAGACGCAGAAAAAATTTATTATAGATTTCCTACACTTGGCCCCAGGGAGGATTTAAATTTTTATGAATTTTTTATGTATGCTTGTATATATATATATGTTACAAATAGTGTATTGTTGTTTGCATAAACTGTTGTTTTTGTATGAATCAAATGTTTTCTTTGCCTGTTATTAAATGCATTTTTTAAAATAAAATTAATAAATCAAGCATAGCGTTAGTTCTGGCAGGTCACGTTAGTCAAGCTCGCATCAGCTGACCTTCAGCTGATCCCCATCTACCTATGGGAATATGACACCTATCTAAGCATTCATATATAAGGTCCCTCAGTATTATCAGCAGTTTTCGCATTACTCAATAGCTAATTAAACGGCGAATTCTGCAGACAAAACACCATCAGCAGGAATCGGGAATTTGAAGAAGTGGAATTCGCTTCCCCAATGGTCTCACCTCCGATTCATTCAAGTTCGTTAACTTGAACACGTGAATTCACCGCACTGATTATAAGCTGCCTGATTCGGAAGTGACTGAGTTAGCATTATTTCACGCATCACTACATTATTGTCATGGACTCCACAAGTTATGTGACTGACTCACGAACAAGTTCAGACGGGAACTTCATCACAGCTGCTATGTTTCACTCTCTGGAACGTCTTCACAAGCTAAGTTCCATTTAATGTTCTCAGGTTATCTGCAACATGCGTGTTGCTAAGGCTATCTGTGTTGCTTGGGCTCATTAAGTTGTTTTCAGTTAAATGCTTGTGCTAGTTCATGCATGTGCGGTACTTATCTGTTGTCACTGGCAACATGCTTGTCGTTGCAATATGCTGTGTTTAACAGGGTAATGTCATTTCATGCATTCTGAGTTATTTACACTGTTAATTAAGAGTTGGATTTTTATGCACGTGTGCGCACTCAGCGACCAAGCGAGAGCAAGAGCAAGAGGGCCGCTTAACGCGTTTCTTTCATGGTTACGGAAGTCTTCGGCAGCGCCGCAGTTACTTGCTCGAGTTCTCAGGTTATCTGCAACATGCGTGTTGCTAAGGCTATCTGTGTTGCTTGGGCTCATTAAGTTGTTTTCAGTTAAATGCTTGTGCTAGTTCATGCATGTGCGGTACTTATCTGTTGTCACTGGCAACACGCTTGTCGCTGCAATATGCTGCGCTTAATGGGGGTAATGTCATTTCATGCATTCTGAGTTATTTACACTGTTAATTAAGAGTTGGATTTTTATGCACGTGTGCGCACTCAGCGACCAAGCGAGAGCAAGAGCAAGAGGGCCGCTTAACGCGTTTCTTTCATGGTTACGGAAGTCTTCGGCAGCGCCGCAGTTACTTGCTCGAGTTGCTAGCCTGCTTCCGGCTGGAGAGAGTAGCCACTTGCAGTTGGGGCGGAATTAAAGCAGAGACGTCAAGTCAGACACTTTCTGCTCCTGGTAATGACGCTCTCGCAGTGTTTGCATGCATTCACAGATGAAGCGAATTAAATGCAACATTTGTCAAATACACAGATGTTTCAGAATGTTTTCATAAAGCAACGAAACTCTTTTTATACTGCTTAATACAACACCATCTGTTCATGAGTAAGTTAAACATTAACATATGCTATTTAAATACCAATTAAGTGGGGGCATATATGCTTTCATCAGTGTTTTTTGAAACGTGACTCAATATAACAGTGCAACTACCTAAAAATGCTTTTACTGTTATATTAACACAGATTTGTGAGCATTGGAATTGAATTGTTAGAATAAGCATGCAACACACATCGTGCTTGTCATCACAAAATCTAACCAATGAGAATAAAGTGTGTCGTCATCAAGGCTTTTGCAGTGCCTGACCTAGGCGGCTGGTCCCGTTTTGCTCTTGCCATACTTTGAATGCACACGTGATCGTATTGCGGCTGCAGTGCCGATCAAAGTTGGACAAAAGTATTTTAATGTAACCAGAATGCATTGTTTTTGGCAGGCGGCAGTCGATCTTTGCGGCACCGCATGAAGTCAAACAAGCCTAATATCTCTAAAGAGTGTGTTTTTGGTTGTGAGGAAAAGATAACCTTATTCAATGTTATGTGAACAGTGGATGCAATTTATTTTTCCAAGGCAGCAACGGTGTTTCTAAAGCGTTCACGGCTCGCCTCCAAGAGCTTGGCTGTTTTCGGAGAGAAACGCAAGCTGTATCTTTCTTTTATAAATCTGATAAAACTGAAGACTCTTCGGAGATGTGAATGATGCAATACTACAATGTAGGATATCAGACCGAATCAGACAATCTAAGATTCGGTCAAAACATGGTTGAAACATGAGGAGCCGAATTCCACAGAGGCCCAAGACAACAGGATGCTCATATGTCAGACCCTAGCACTAGCCAGTCTGAAGCAAGCCTAACCAACTCTTTCACAGAACAGCTTTCAACATTAACACAAAAGGAACACACTGATCATAACAACTCAGGAAGGAGATTGTCAATTTTAGGGCAAGTAATCAAGATTAAATGGTCAAAGAGATGACAGCATGACCCTCACGTGATCGTAAACACAATCACGAGCCCTATAGATTGACTTCCTCCAACTCTAACAAAGAACAGACTTTCAGAGATTCCTTACAGAGCTCTTAATCTTAGGTCTTCATACATTCACAGAATGGCACAGAAACTGCCTTTCCATGCACCTAAATGACACTAAAAGGGCTTGTGAGCAACTAATAATTTCTATGCATAACTCCATATTATGTATCTAACCCACAGATTAGACTATCACGTTTTAATCATTTATTGTGTATGTATTTTAAATAACAATTGATAGTTTATAGGATTATTATTCATGTTGGGTATGTTTGTGTTTGAATCTCTTGCTTGAACCGTTTCTTCCAATCAATTCTTTGTCAAATGTATCATATTCTTGTTATAGAAATCAT
>NW_015508702.1:9003-13872 GCF_001515645.1 Sinocyclocheilus grahami | reverse complement strand
CAAGAGTGTTAAAACTCGGACCATGTGCCTGATGAGGTAACATTTTGATTTATGAATTGGGAGGAGAAATATACAACACCCCGAGCAAAGACGACATCTAATTGGTCAAAACACCATTTGGGAGGTGTCCAAAAGCCCAGTTTAAATACTCAGGACACCATCAAATCATTCTCTTCAGCTCTTCCTTCTTGCCTTTTCAAGCCGTGCTTTTCAGTCATCACCTTTTGCGCTCTTTGAGCGTGCTCTGGCTTACACGCCAGCTCCTCCAAAACCATGAGGAGAAACGCCACCTAGTCTCGTCAAACTTTACTTCTACTTCTTTACTTTAGTTTATTTTATTTTCCGTTGAGAGTTTCGTCCTCATTGAGGAACTCAATGCGAGGGTTAATTAAGTGATTGATGGTTGTTTAGGTCTTTGCAATTAGACATATTGCTGTAAACTTGGGATTTCACATTTTCATCCTCTTAAACTAATTATTTCTGTCTTTCTGCAACTTGTGTGAATGCGTGTGTTTATGTGGTAGATTAGTTTACATGTCTTAGATTTATCCAATAAAGCCTTATTTATATTGAAAAGAGAAGTATCTTGTGTTTTGTGCTTACAAGTTAATGTCTTAAACTGCCGATCTTGTTACTGTGCTAAGAAATAGTGTTTTCATTATTCTTTGGATATTAATATCCATTGCAGAATTGATGTTATACGGCTCGTTCAATGAATTGCTGGCTGTCTCCGTGATCAGCCGTAAAACAGTGATTTGGTCCAAATTCCCTATAAAATCTTAAATGATTTCCTATGAGCTAAATTGACCTGTTTCCCTTACATAAGTTTGCGGCACAGAATCTTTCAAATACATCCGAGAGTTACACACCGGTCTGTATTGAGGCAACATTTCCACGCCCCGAAACGTGCTGCGAATGAAACTAACTGATTGGTTGTTTGACAAAGAAGCTGCCATGAATTCCAGACTTTCAGCCGTCAGTCTGAAGGTCTGGCTACGCGAGACTAATTGTTATAGCACTACAGCACAGATTTAAGCAGCAGGAAATAACGACCATGGTGCAAACAGAATAATTTCTGCTGCGGCGCAGCTCCAAGAGAAATTGGTAAACGGTCATTGTTCAGTTGAAGTCGTCTGCATCCGAAAACCTCAGAAAATCAGCTAATGACTTCGCAGGCAGCGTTTGTTCATGAAGGTAACTCATGAAACTGATATCGGACATGCTTCTGAGGCAGCTTAATGGTTCAATGATCTACAACAAATAGAACGAGCTTGGTGATAACTAAGCAAATATTCAATGATTTATTTGATAAACCATCACAGGATAGAACACACAGGATTGTTGGGTATCAAGGCAGCAAATGATACATCTATTCTGCCTTTTAATATCGACCAGATGATGTATCTCAGGAGGCAGGAATTGAAGCTAATTTTGGATTCGACATGTCTCGATGACAATATTTGTTCATCTAGGTGACTTTCTGCACATTTATATTTTCTTTTATATTTTATGTACACCATATGTATTGTAAATATGCTAGCATATGTGCACAGAAGCCAAACATTACAAAGAGTGAAAGTGAGTCTCATGGGTGTTCAGGCATAACAAAAGAGGCTCTGCACAAAGGCGCTGCTTTGCCAAGATATACATTTGCATTAGTTAAGTTGGCAGACTGAAAATTTCTACTCAACATACTGTAAACATTGCAGAAAAGCATCTGGACGATCACAAAATGTGAATAATACTAAACAAAATATTGTAACTAAACTTACATGCAAATGATATGACTGATGGAGTGAATAATGCTTCAAAAATAAATGTACTGTTGTATAAAAAAAAAATGCATATATGTAAATAGATTACCTACAGCATTTATTAATATAGAGACATGTCTACAACTATTGTCTTCTATTGTCCAATTTGGGTTCAGGCACTCTGCTCAAGAAGACCTTTCAATCACACTTTGGCTTATTGCTTTATTAAAAATCAAGCGTAGCGTTAGTTCTGGCAGGTCACGTTAGTCAAGCTCGTATCAGCTGACTTTCAGCTGATCCCCATCTACCTATGGGAATATGACACCTATCTAAGCATTCATATATAAGGTTCTTCAGTATTATCAGCAGTTTTCGCATTGCTCAATAGCTTCCTCCATCCCCAACTCCTCCTCTGTCAGTCGGGATTCAGCCTTCTGATTCTCCTTGAATCAGACTAATTCTAAAATGTGTACATAAAATGATTGAACTTTAACAATATCTGCAATACATTTATGTTAGTTCTGTTCTGTTTACCCTGGGGGGATATTGCAGCTCTCCCTGCTGTCATCCATGCTAGGTTGCATGGAGGTGCAGGGAGTTCTTGTCCAGAACAGAACCATACCGCCAATCCAAACTGTATGCTAATTGTCAATCATCTTTGACGATAGTGGTCCTGACAGAAATGTATGTTCTATTAGTTGAGAGTGTGGTTTATTTATTGATTATCATGTTTGGTAATTGTAACATGCATGAGGGAGGATTATTATAGATATCGCAAGGGTATTTTATAATGGGAGGGGGAAGTTTTGATAAAACCGCGTCTGTCATACATCAATCAGACATCTTGCAGACGTATGAACATCTGATTAACATTGTTTAAAGAGCGGATCCTAGACGTTCTAAATTATTTACGTCTGGAATACATAGGCTAGGCATCGTCTTAACAGCTGGCAGGGACGTCTCGGCGACGTATGCCAGATGAGCAAACGCCCTAAAATATACATCTGCCAGACGCAAAAGACGACATCGCACAGACGTCTCCGCGACGTGCGTGTGCTATCTGGGTAGGCTTGTTGCACAGTTTTCTTTCATTTTCTTTATTTAAGTGTATATGCCAATTTATTCGTTATATATATTAGGGCTGTCAGTCGATAAAAATTTTTAATCTAATTAATCACAGGGTGCTGCGATTAATTCATCTAATTAATTCAGAAACAAATCACCGCTGTGTTGCTCGGAGACACACAACAGTTCTGTTGTGGCTTTATAGGTAATATATTCATTGGCAAAATTTAACAAAAACACACAACATTGTATTTAAAATATAACACAATATTAATTTAAAATAAAATTTAAATATTAACTTCTTATTTACTGAACTGTTGTATAAAATCACATTTAATCTTGTGATACTCGGGACAAAATCAGCACTCGTGTGATAGCCTACTGCTCTCGCTGCTCGTGTGATGTGGCTTATCATATGAGATAAATATGAGCCAAAAACTCATACAGGGGTATTTTTGCCTCAACATCTTGAATTTTAGAGCATAACTTCGTTTTTATATAGTTGTTGCTCTGCATCATATTTGTCAACTGTATGAACTGTAAGATGACGTACAGGTCTGGGGGCAGGGCCAGTGCGTTAACTGCCTTAAAATATTTTAATCACGTTATTTTTTAACTAATTAAGTTAATGTGTTAAACTGACAGCCCTAATATATATGTACATATATGTCGGTTAACGAGCGTCGGTTGTCGTTTAGGAAAAATAACCGAAATGAACATCCCTACTAGATACGTTTGAAAGTTCTGTTATAATGCTACTCTGTGCGGTCGTCACCTCTCTAATAAAACGCACAACATATTAAAGCGTCTTTGGTGTTTCCATGTTTTCTACAAAACAAAACCGGAAATCGAGGGTGTATGACGTCATTGGCAGGCGACACAATGACACTATAGACACGGTCTGTGTCACTAGTTAAAATGGCTTATTTCTCTGGATTTAAACATTCTTCAAAATCATTTGGGATAATGTAAGTACACAAGTCAGCAAAATATATAACACTGTTCTAGTGGTTTTTGGATATTTTAATAAAAAAAAACTAACATATTGCAACTTTAATGCTATTTGTTTAATCTTCTGTAGTGCAAGTCTACGAGATTTTCGAATGGCACAAATCATGATCTTTGCCATTGAGGAGATTAAAGTGGTCACATGATGTTGCTAAAAAGTATGAGGTTTAAGGTTTAAAACATTATTTTCCACATACTGTACACTATTTTATCTCCTGTATGCCCCGCCTTTCTGAAATGTGTCGATTTTTACATAGCTCATCGGTCTGAAAAGCGAGGTGTGCTCTGATTGGCCAGCTATCTAGTGCATTGTAATTGGCCGAATACCTCAAGCGTGTGACGGAAATGTTAAGCCCCTTACCATACTGTGATGGCATGTCCCAGCCAGAGCGACGAGACAAAAACATTAAAACCCATTATAAATGAGGCATTTGTTGTATCCAATGGGGACCTAATTACGGATTATAATGGTTTATACTGTCTTTTTTTCGCGTTGCGTTGCATCGCGCCGTGTAAACATAAAACCATGTCTGCATTTGTGATCGGAGAAATGACAAACAACAAGCCCTACTCTACACTGCTCAAAACTCGCGTTCATCAGTGGCAAATCCTTAAAATGAAAACATACTTACAGTCTGTGAGTCAGAACAGCCGGCATTGTAGTCTACTCTTCCAGGATCAGGAAACAGTCCTCCATAAAATGTGCTTAAAACACATCTGAATATTTGGGTTGAAGTGTTCTGGAACAGTGTTGTAAAGTTCTCTTTTAGAAGGCCAAACAAAGTAGTTTCACACCGCGGGCTAGAGTGAGCGGAGGCTGGCGGCCTGAGTGAGCGGTGGCGGGCAGGCTTGAGAACTGCGCAGCCGGTGGGCTTGCGGCAACCACATGTGATGACCCCGGGCTGGACTCCGCTTAGTCCACGGTGAAAGCCGATCCGGCGATCCACAGCGCGAAGTTGATATATTTCCTCAGCCAGGGGCGTAGATTACATGTCCCCCCCCCCCCCCCCCCTACCATCCTACCAAACCACCCTCCCCCCAC
>NW_015508702.1:4979-6728 GCF_001515645.1 Sinocyclocheilus grahami | reverse complement strand
CTTATTTACTGAACTGTTGTATAAAATCACATTTAATCTTGTGATACTCGGGACAAAATCAGCACTCGTGTGATAGCCTACTGCTCTCGCTGCTCGTGTGATGTGGCTTATCATATGAGATAAATATGAGCCAAAAACTCATACAGGGGTATTTTTGCCTCAACATCTTGAATTTTAGAGCATAACTTCGTTTTTATATAGTTGTTGCTCTGCATCATATTTGTCAACTGTATGAACTGTAAGATGACGTACAGGTCTGGGGGCAGGGCCAGTGCGTTAACTGCCTTAAAATATTTTAATCACGTTATTTTTTAACTAATTAAGTTAATGTGTTAAACTGACAGCCCTAATATATATGTACATATATGTCGGTTAACGAGCGTCGGTTGTCGTTTAGGAAAAATAACCGAAATGAACATCCCTACTAGATACGTTTGAAAGTTCTGTTATAATGCTACTCTGTGCGGTCGTCACCTCTCTAATAAAACGCACAACATATTAAAGCGTCTTTGGTGTTTCCATGTTTTCTACAAAACAAAACCGGAAATCGAGGGTGTATGACGTCATTGGCAGGCGACACAATGACACTATAGACACGGTCTGTGTCACTAGTTAAAATGGCTTATTTCTCTGGATTTAAACATTCTTCAAAATCATTTGGGATAATGTAAGTACACAAGTCAGCAAAATATATAACACTGTTCTAGTGGTTTTTGGATATTTTAATAAAAAAAAACTAACATATTGCAACTTTAATGCTATTTGTTTAATCTTCTGTAGTGCAAGTCTACGAGATTTTCGAATGGCACAAATCATGATCTTTGCCATTGAGGAGATTAAAGTGGTCACATGATGTTGCTAAAAAGTATGAGGTTTAAGGTTTAAAACATTATTTTCCACATACTGTACACTATTTTATCTCCTGTATGCCCCGCCTTTCTGAAATGTGTCGATTTTTACATAGCTCATCGGTCTGAAAAGCGAGGTGTGCTCTGATTGGCCAGCTATCTAGTGCATTGTAATTGGCCGAATACCTCAAGCGTGTGACGGAAATGTTAAGCCCCTTACCATACTGTGATGGCATGTCCCAGCCAGAGCGACGAGACAAAAACATTAAAACCCATTATAAATGAGGCATTTGTTGTATCCAATGGGGACCTAATTACGGATTATAATGGTTTATACTGTCTTTTTTTCGCGTTGCGTTGCATCGCGCCGTGTAAACATAAAACCATGTCTGCATTTGTGATCGGAGAAATGACAAACAACAAGCCCTACTCTACACTGCTCAAAACTCGCGTTCATCAGTGGCAAATCCTTAAAATGAAAACATACTTACAGTCTGTGAGTCAGAACAGCCGGCATTGTAGTCTACTCTTCCAGGATCAGGAAACAGTCCTCCATAAAATGTGCTTAAAACACATCTGAATATTTGGGTTGAAGTGTTCTGGAACAGTGTTGTAAAGTTCTCTTTTAGAAGGCCAAACAAAGTAGTTTCACACCGCGGGCTAGAGTGAGCGGAGGCTGGCGGCCTGAGTGAGCGGTGGCGGGCAGGCTTGAGAACTGCGCAGCCGGTGGGCTTGCGGCAACCACATGTGATGACCCCGGGCTGGACTCCGCTTAGTCCACGGTGAAAGCCGATCCGGCGATCCACAGCGCGAAGTTGATATATTTCCTCAGCCAGGGGCGTAGATTACATGTCCCCCCCCCCCCCCCCCCTACCATCCTACCAAACCACCCTCCCCCCAC
>NW_015508702.1:0-4927 GCF_001515645.1 Sinocyclocheilus grahami | reverse complement strand
TGTGTTCGCATAGAGGTTTTCAAGAGCCGGTGTGAATAAATATAGATTTAAATTCAAAGAGACAGGATAGTCTGTGTATGATCTGATGTTTTATTCGGACCCAGAATAAGACGAGATGAACATTCACGGAGCGCTAAACATTCCGTGCAGTGTATGTTGCATTCATACAAAAGCGTCCAGTGAGCGTCAGCCTGGGATGCTTCCAGCGCGGCTCTCCGTGCTCTCAGCTGGGTCTGCTTTGCCACCAGGTCCCGGATCTGCTTCTCCAGCTCGGGCCGTGTCCTCACCTGCACTCAAAGGTCGACACACATCCGCCATTAAAGCAAGTAACAGTGAGTAAAACAATGGAAATGTGTGTGAATAGAGTATTAGTGTAAGCGAGATTAGCGGCAACCACGCTGGCGATGCTAGCGGGCTATATGCTAATAGCGGACTCGGAAGTCAAAAATAGAACTAGTGCTAACAAAGCGCTCTGATTGTTTTTGTTGTAGAATACGATAGGGGATATATTCACACGTTATAACACTGAAAAAGGATGGTGTATAAAATTGATTTTAAGATAAAAAATTAGACGACAAAGAATTAACTTGACGGAGCTCAAACTCAAACCACACGGCAGCAAAAAACAGCACACTACCAGTCAAAAGTTTTTGAAAAGTAATATTTTTTGTTTTTTAAAGAAGTACCTTCTGTTCACCAAGCCTGCATTTATTTGATCCAAAGTACAGCAAAATAACATTTTGAAATATATTGCTATTTCAAATAACTGTTTTCTATTTGAATATATTTTAAAATGTAATTTCTAGTGATTTCAAAGCTAAATATATATTTTTATTTATTTTTTTACATTTCAGTCCCTCTCACTTCTGAAATGATGGCTACGCCCCTGTCCTCAGTGACCAGCACAGATTAGCTATAGGCATGACAAAGCGGATATCGTCCTCTTTTGGAAGGCCAAACAAAGTAGTTTCGCTTTCACAATGAAACATACAGCGCCTTCACGACATGGCGGCAGCAACAATACTACAGCGATAATAAAAGTTACGCCTTCTTTCTTTGCATGAACATTTGGGCGGCGTTATGCAAATCTTCCCACATCGTGACGTAGACATGTGGGGGCGTGTTAGAACGAGCCGTTTTAGGTAGGCGGGGTTGACTCTTAACTTTTATAAAGAATATCTCTTTGGATTTGAGACTTTAGTATTTGCAACTTTACAGATCTTCTTTATGCACCAAGAGCTTGTAACACTTCAAAGAGAAAGTAAAAAAATGTAAATCGCATCATATGACCCCTTTAACAGAAGTGAAAGTTTAATTCCAAATGTTTCTATTGGCTACCACATTTATGATACCTATGGCTCAATACTCTCTTCAATGGGTGCAAATATGGCATTGATGAATGGTCAAGAATTGGCATCAGGGGACAGATGCAATATACAGTCTCCTATACATGCTATCATTGGAGAAACAGAGTCTTCCAACACAGTGATTTTGTCCAGAACTATGGGACCTTTTAAAATGCATGTGGTAAAGAGCAAAAACACTAAATGTTTGACATAGTTACCATAATGATAACTATTTCACTGTTTCCTGTGTTTTTTCTGAAGTCCCTCGAGCCTCATGTGAATGTCTCAGTAATAGGAAAGATTACCCCTATTTCTTTAGGACAAGTCCTAGTGATTACCACCAGAGCAGAGCACTTGCATACTTAATCAAGCACTTTGGCTGGTCTTGGGTGGGAGCTGTGAACAAGCAGTGACAATGACTATGGAAACTATGGAATGGCCATATTTCTGAATAAAGTTGAGAAAGAGGGGATTTGTGTGGAATACTCTGTGAAATTTCAGAGAAAAGAGCCTGAAAAACTAAAAAATGACACAATAAAAAAGACACTGCAAAAGCAATTGTCGCATTTCTTACCAATTTTGAGATGAACAATCTACTTGATCAGTTAATTATTCAGAACATTTACAGGCCTTCAAGTAATAGGTGTGGAGGCACACAGAGATAGTATGTACAGTCAAACCTAAATTTATTCAGACATCTTCAACATTTCTCACATTATAACAGTTTATTCGTTATAGTTTAGAAAATGGTAATAACATAAGACAAGGACTCTTAGAGTTAAACTTTGTCAGAACAAATTAATCTTGATAATGTCAGATAACTTTGATAGAAAAGTATGTAATGGATTACAATCAACCAAAAATTATTTAGCTATTAAATTTAAGTATGCAGTTAGATAATACCAATTAAGGTCAACCAATTACCAAGCAATGCTTAATTTTGTTCAGTCTGTGGTGTAAAAAGGTCGCATTAGCAATTAAAGAAGAAAAAAAAATGCTTAAGCAAAACATGATAAGGTCAAAGTGTCAGAATAATTTTTGGTCCCATTTTTTTATTTAATCAATTTTACTGGTCGTCCACTGTATTAAGCATTTTAGGGTATAACATGTCACAGTTCACTTTATTTTGCTATCCTCACTTACATGAACGATAGTGTCCTGCAACTACTAGTGAAAAAATATAAAAAATATATATCTGAATAGGTCTGAATAATTTTGGTTTGAATGTGTGTGTGTGTGTGTGTGTGTATATATATATATATATATATATATATACACACATACTGTATATACATACAGTGATAGGGAGTGACAGACAGAAAGGGAGCAAAATGTTCTCATTTCTTTCTGAAAATTCTTTCTGAAATCCTCAATAGGTGGTTGAGGCTCTGAAAAAGGTCAATTTCACCTTAAAGATGGGAGATTGTGTGTGGTTTGACAGCACTGGTGCAGTTGTAGCCCAATATGAAGTTGTTAACTGGCAGCAGGACGCAAATGGATCAATCAAGTTTAAACCAGTGGGATACTATGATGCCTCACTGCCCTCTGATCAGTGCTTTGTGCTCAACACTGAAAACATAATCTGGGCTGGAGAACAGCTAGATGTAAAGTTCATCATACAATTTTTTGAAACTGGGGGAACAACATATCAAACAATTGCCTACACAAATGACACACCACATTTCACACACACACACACACACACACACACACGTTTGTTTCTGTGAATTGTGGGGACTTTCCATAGATTCTATCACTTTTATACTGACCAAACTATATTTTTCTTTCCCCTAACCAAACCCTAACCCTAAACCTACCCCTTACAGATAACCTGTTTGCATTGTTACACTTTCAGATAAACATTTACTATTTGTAATATTTTTTTCCCCCTCTTGGGGACATCAGGTTTTGCAGGTTTTGTGTGTGTGTGTATATATATATATATATACAGTGGGTACGGAAAGTATTCAGACCCCCTTAAATTTCACTCTTTGTTATATTGCAGACATTTGCTAAAATCATGTAAGTTAATTTTTGTTCCTCATTAATGTACAGACAGCACCCCATATTGACAGAAAAACACAGAATTGTTGACATTTTTGCAGATTTATTAAAAAAGAAAAACTGAAATATCACATGGTCCTAAGTATTCAGACCCTTTGCTGTGACACTCATATATTTAACTCAGGTGCTGTCCATTTCTTCTGATCATCCTTGAGATGGTTCTACACCTTCATTTGAGTCCAGCTGTGTTTGATTATACTGATTGAACTTGATTAGGAAAGCCACACACCTATATAAGACCTTACAGCTCACAGTGCATGGCAGAGCAAATGAGAATCATGAGGTCAAAAGGAACTGCCTGAAGAGCTCAGAGACAGAATTGTGGCAAAGCACAGATCTGGCCAAGGTTACAAAAAAAATGCTGCTGCACTTAAGGTTCCTAAGAGCACAGTGGCCTCCATAATCCTTAAATGGAAGACGTTTGGGACGACCAGAACCCTTCCTAGAGCTGGCCGTCCGGCCAAACTGAGCTATCAGGGGAGAAGAGCCTTATAGGTAAAGAAGAACCCAAAGATCACTGTGGCTGAGCGCCAGAGATGCAGGCGGGAGATGGGAGAAAGTTGTAGAAAGTCAACCATCACTGCAGCCCTCCACCAGTCGGGGCTTTATGGCAGAGTGGCCCGACGGAAGCCTCTCCTCAGTGCAAGACACATGAAAAAACACCTGAAGGACTCCAAGATGGTGAGAAATAAGATTATCTGGTCTGATGAGACCAAGATAGAACTTTTTGGCCTTAATTCTAAGCGGTATGTATGGAGAAAACCAGGCACTGCTCATCACCTGTCCAATACAGTCCCAACAGTGAAGCATGGTGGTGGCAGCATCATGCTGTGGGGGTGTTTTTCAGCTGCAGGGACAGGACGACTGGTTGCAATCAAGGGAAAGATGAATGCGGCCAAGTACAGGGATATCCTGGACGAAAACCTTCTCCAGAGTGCTCAGGACCTCAGACTGGACCGAAGGTTTACCTTCCAACAAGACAATGACCCTAAGCACACAGCTAAAATAACGAAGGAGTGGCTTCACAACAACTCTGTGACTGTTCTTGAATGGCCCAGCCAGAGCCCTGACTTAAACCAAATTGAGCATCTCTGGAGAGACCTAAAAATGGCTGTCCACCAACGTTTACCATCCAACCTGACAAAACTGGAGAGGATCTGCAAGGAGGAATGACAGAGGATCCCCAAATCCAGGTGTGAAAAACTTATATATATATACAGACACACACAATTCAAATATATTTGTATACAATGTATTTTTATTGTTTACTGGCACTGGAAATTCTGAGCAAAAAGGCCAGGTGACAATGCTATTTGATCAAAGGGACAGACATACAGAAGTATCAGCGGAGGGCATTAGTGAGCAAAAGAACATTACTATGGTAAGCAATGGTGCTGGATTGTCCATGAGCCCTTAATAGCTCCCACTTTACACTTTCAGATAAACATCATTTACTATTTTTTATATTTTATTCCATCGTGGGGACATTTGGTCCACACACATGTGTGTGTGTGTGT
>NW_015508701.1:18612-20003 GCF_001515645.1 Sinocyclocheilus grahami | reverse complement strand
TTTGCAACCCTATTGCTGATACAGCTTCACTTGTCTTACTGATGCAGGGAGGAGGCAAATGTCTTGATTCTGTGTTTGTGTTTATAGATGGCTACATATCTGTGATGAACGTGGAGTTGAACATTAAGGAGATGCTTGAGCTCGGAAAAAAGGTATCACAGGCCGCCGGACGAGGCCAAACTGATGGAGATAACATTAGTGTCAGCAGCAGGTAAAGAACAAACCAACAACGGACAGCATGTTCATACCTAGAACAACATGCATTAAATTAACAAGGTAGACCTACGCAGTGAAGGTGTACAGTTGAACCATTCTCTCTGTTGACTGAAGACCATATGTGCTGCTGCATTCTGGATCATCTGCACTGCTTAGTTGCAGTGGCTGGAAGGCCAGCCAATAATAAACATTAATAAATAATAATAAATATAGCTGCAAGCAGCAATAGCAGGAGTGTTGTTGAAGCCATATTAAAAACAACTTACAATTGCTTTTAACTTTTAACTAATGGCAAGCGCTGTCACCAAACCGGTGTAGTGTTGTTGTCAAACATAGCTGCAATGACACAAAAAGTGTTAATAATTTGAATGTTGTGTGAAAATCTGTGTGAACTGGAAGCAATCGATGATCAATTTTTTTGCTTTGACTGACTTTATAACGGGACAAAATAAATTAGAACTTTCAAATACTTCCACTTTGTTCATTTTCAAATTAGTTTCGTAAATATTTAAGTACATAGTGTATTTTATTGTAGCAATGTTGTGAATTTATTATTTTGCTTTCAGATCAACCATCAGCCGCCCTGTTTTCTAAGATATGCTCTCATGATAAAATAGAAAGCTCAGAGGTTAAAATCAAGTAACATCTAGTAATGACTCACATCAGACACTGCACCGCTGCAATCCATAGCGGTTTTACACAGTGTGGCTATTTCATATAAACAGAATTTGTAGAGCACATCATGCCAAAAAAGTGAGTGCAACGATGACCTGTGGATCTAAATTTCACATGGTTTGATCTTTGCAGGTCCTCTCATCAGAATCCTGTGCTTACAAGTAGCTGTAAGTTTTCTCTTTTCTCTTTTTTGTTTCTTTATACAGTCGAGGTCAAAAATATTGGCACCCTTGCACTTTATTTAAACCTACAATTTTCTCAAAAAATTAATTGAAATTTAAATGTCTGATCTCCGTGATTCTTTATTTCACTTATTATATTTAAATCAGAAAATAAAAATGGCATTGCCAAAATTGACGCTCTAGAGTCATATAACCATCCGCTGATCTTCCTGCATCTCTGTACTGGCAGTTTGTGAAAAGCGCTCCAGTTATTCTCCGTATGTTTTAATGGGATTTAGACTCACAGCGTGCCACTTCAGAACAGTGCATTGTTTTGTC
>NW_015508701.1:10817-11423 GCF_001515645.1 Sinocyclocheilus grahami | reverse complement strand
CAAGCATCTAAGCGTGTACTTCGAATCAAATCAGTAGTTTCTTTCTAAAATAAACATACAATATACCCATTTTGTATTATAATAATAATAATAACACACCATCCACTTATTCCAAACTGTGAGTTGAACACTAAACATATTTTGAGGAATGTTGTAACCAAACAGTTGACGGTAGCCATTGCCTTCCATAGTATGAAAAACATTGATGGCTACCGTCAACTGTTTGGTTACAACATTCTTCAAAGTATCTTCTTTTGTGTTCAACAGAAGAATGAAACTCGCACAGTTTCGGAAAAACTGTCCCTTTAAGTCATCACAAGCTGGCTTTGATGTAACGATCAGAATTATGGAAATTTATAACAGAAAATTTCTTAGGGATGCACCAAATTTTCGGTGGCCATAAACAGAAAATAGCAGCCGAAAATATATGTATAAAAATATATGTATGGCTGGCTATTTAATAACGCTGGTAAAATAACACTCTGCTCTGCTCACATGCTCTGATAATAACAGCTTTGTAGGATTATACACTATTTGGATAATTAGTTAAAACAAATTTATATCTGATTCTGTTGCATGGAACTGAATAAAAATAATATATTGATA
>NW_015508701.1:8092-10204 GCF_001515645.1 Sinocyclocheilus grahami | reverse complement strand
TACAAAGCAGTTTCGGTTTTCGGCCAAGTGCATCCAGAATTTTCATTTTGGTGCATCCCTAAAATTTATGGCAATATATTCACACAATGGGTTTTGTTTGTTAACCAATTAACCTATAAAATGCAAACACTGAAAGCTGCCAAACTGATCTCAAACCAGTACAAATTTGGTCCACATGTCTAAACGCGCTCAAGCAGAAGTGAAACCGCCCGATCTGGCAACGCTGTTTCCACTGAAGCTGGCTAGTGTTACATTTGAGCATTGCTGCTGACTGTGTGTTAGCTCCAGAGGAATGACTGGGACACGGCTGAGGGCTACACGCACGCGGCGCAGACCATGATGCTGATGGTGTTGAAACAAGCTTGTGGACGGTCCTGGGGTGATCACGGCCTCTTCCTCCGCTATCACATCGAAGCCGCTTCCATCCGAGGCATCAACAGTTTCAGACACTACAAGACAGACGCCACCACCATTGGCAGGTTGGTTTTTGTATTGCACAGAAAATTAGTTGCAATGCATAAAAATATACAGCCATGACCAATACTAACAGTCAAACACTTTCTGATATACTTTTATCATGCATTCCTTTAATTCAGCCCTTCTTCTGTTTCACTGTTTGGCAGGTTGCTGGAGGGAATGGTCCGTAAACTCAACAATCTCCTGGAGCATCTTCATCAGTCGTATTTCTTCTGCCTCTTGCCTTCTCCCTCTCTCGGTTTGTCTCAATTGGCTACTATATGCCGGCGTTTGGCCTCCTGGCTGTCATCTTACTGCTTTGAGTATCCTTTTCAGGACTGGGTCACTTCAAGTTTTTAATACAAGAAAGAAAGAAAAAAATAAGTAAATATCTCATTTAAAAACAATCAAGATTTTCCACTAAATGAGCACAAGGAAGACAAGAAACGAATAAATAGAACTAATACAAATAAATAGAAACTCTAGGACACGGAGTATAGATGAACGAATCGTTGAAATCAAATATAGAGTTAAAAAACTAAACGGTGTGGATTTCATTTAATTTTTTTCTATTTGAAACCATTCAGAATTATCTGTACTGAGCTAAACTCATTGTACTATTTTTCATTTTCGTTTTGTATTAAAAAAAAACGCGTGTGGTCACGTTTACTATTCCTTGGAAAATTGGAAAACATCTAGTCATTTTAATAGGAATCCATCCAAGTTGGTCATGTAGATTCACTGCATTGACAAAAAGAAAACTGCTTGGTTTGAAAGTGACTTCAATGTTTGCAGTGCTTCATATATCGCTACAAACTCTTAAGGACTTGTTTTATAAGATGGGCCCAGAAAAACTTTTACCATTTCTTTCAAAAGTCTGATGTGGCAGTAAACTTAAGTCAAGTCACATATCGCTACTCTATTGACCTCCCAGCAAAATGTGGCCACAGCTTAAGGCTATAGATTGGTCCATGTATTTGCATGTTTATAAATCTTTAAGGTGGAATTAATTGTTTTTTTTCTGAACAAAACCACTGGGTCATGCAGTATTCCAGAATATAACACTATCTTTACCAGAACACAATAATGCATTTGTTAGAACCCTTAATTTGGCTGCAGGCGCTGGATCTCTGGGTTCATCTGGGAGCACCAGCTCTGGCAGCAGTGGATGGAGTTACCGAAGCAGAGCAAGTGAGTCTCATGTTATGTAAACGCAAGTATTTTTACACCTGAAGAAATGAATATTTGATGTTATTTGCTAAATATTTTAAACGGGAGAGTGGGATAAGTTGTTGCACGCTTTAAGTTGCTTTAAGTAAAACTACACCTGATTCTCTTTCAGGATGTCTGTTATCGAGTAAAATTGCATGAAAGCATCTGCATCTTGGTCTGCATTACATCATTTGTACATATTACATATGCTGCGCTTCTGAAATGTTGCCAAGAGCTAAAACGGTAAATTAATTCCTGTTAATGTTCATGCAATTAAGGTTATGGCATTAATAGCAAATGATAGAGTTAACGGGAAACCAACTGCAAAATCAAATTGAGGTCTTTTTGAAATGCACACTTATCATGATCCTGTCAGTTCCCGTCCGATGAGGAAAACTCTGCCCTGTCTATTTTTTCTCCTTCTGCCCCACTGTAAAATGTTAC
>NW_015508701.1:6110-7083 GCF_001515645.1 Sinocyclocheilus grahami | reverse complement strand
ACGTCAAGCTTAAAGCGTCATGGCAGAGCATTGAAGTTGATTAGTTAGTGCAACCCCTAATTTTGATCAAAACAAAAGAAGAAATATGCTGCATTCGATTCAGTGATGGGAGCCCAGTTGTCGTTGCAGATGTTCTTGCATAACATCAGCTTTCTCTGTTTCTCTGCAGCCGTCCAGTCCGGGTGTGTTGACAGTGTTGACCCCGGTGGTGATTAGTCACCTGACAGGTGTGGCGCTGTATCTGCTACCTGTTCATCTGCAGGAAATGGCTGTGGAGCACTTCCCTGTGTCTGAAACCAAAGCTGTGGTGCTCACTGCTATTGCCATCTATACTGCAGGCCTGGCCCTGCCACACAACACACAGCGGTACACACACAAACTCATTCTAATGCAGTTTATATTGCGTTACATGTTTACTCGCCAGCATGGATCATGCATTTCTTTCTGTCTGTGGCAGGTTGCTGTCTGGAGAGGGTACAGAGCAGGGCTGGAAAGTACTGAAGCTGACGGCTTTGCTCTATCTAGCGGTGTTGTTGGGCTGCACAGCCCTCATTAACTTCTCTCTGGGATTCATCTTGGCGGTTACGCTGGTGCCGATCAGTATGCACATCTCAACAAATAATCGCTTATTTTTGTCAAGCATGCTCTGAAGACAATCTGACTCCATTTTGGTGAGAATTAGACAATTTGTTGCATCGCAATATAAGCAAATCTTGAGACACCCACTGGCCATCATAATGAACATCAAATTTAATAACATTCCTCTGATACAAAACCCATAAAGTATAGACAACAAAAACATAAATAAAAGATAATCACAATGTTTTCTACTGTAGTCCGTGCAAATTATATTGATGATGCATGGTCACATTATTTTATCCAGCCCCTGTAAATGTCACTATTAAATGTGCACCAAAGATTCATTTTAAGAATGCATTTTTTTATTACCCGACCCACCCGATCCGCGGATTAT
>NW_015508701.1:0-496 GCF_001515645.1 Sinocyclocheilus grahami | reverse complement strand
ATTATGAAAACTGCTGCATATGTTATTATTAGCTGAATAAAGTCTTTGTTGGGTGTTTTGTCAGCTGATTTCAACTCATTTCTGTTTCTTGCATTGTACAATCACATTTCGTACACCTGATTGCATCACAGTTTTCAGCTGCGTGAAAATCTCAAATCCTGTTTGAAGGAATGGCTATTGTAAAGGCAGCTCAGGCTCTTGTACAATGGGCTCGTTGTTTAGTAAATGCTGCCATTGGCTGCAACAGCGGTCAAAGTCAGAGTATAAAACCCATAAACTCAGGGCTCTGCTGACAAACCGACAAGAACAAGCCGAGTCACAGACGCTATCATGGTTAGCCGGTAAGCGACCTTCTTTTTATTCTTTCCTGTATAACACAAGCTTTATAATGCTTATGTTTTGGATTTATGCTGTTTAAGTCATTGGGAGCATGTCTGCAGTGATGTTGTAGTTATCTTGTAGGTACACTGTAAGTACATGTAAGTGCACATACTGT
>NW_015508700.1:13808-20004 GCF_001515645.1 Sinocyclocheilus grahami | reverse complement strand
AAAGCAGATTTGAGTTCGGCAGTTGATCACGTGACGCACTGAACGGTCTAATCACACCGGTGTGATCGTACGCGTCAAAGGGTTAAGAAATATATTGTCGTTGCATAAGGGGTGATTTACCACGTGCAAAGATTTAGTAACCCAGTATTACACAGTCAAGCTGTTAGATTAAAGTGCAATTTTCAATGAATCTGACACTTAAAAGTTACTTTCATGGTGCAACATTGAAATATTAATATTAAATTAATTTATATTTAATGTAATGTAATTCATTTTGAGTAGAATAAAACATGGACGCCTTGTTGATGCACTGAATGCCACGGTTTTCATTGGAGTGAAACTGCTCAGAAAGTTTTGAATTCAAATTCATCTTTAAATTCAAAGCCTAGTGTTCTATTTTTACTTGGCCACTATTAATATCCCTTCGCACTATATGTAGAAATTATTTGATGCGGATTTTTTTTCCACTTGTGTCTCTGCAGTTCCTCACAGGAATGTTGTTAAATCTGACATAGAAACACGGAAGAATCAGAATAAACCTTAAACCCAGCATAGAGGGGTTCAGTGAATGTGGTGTTGAATGTGTGTAAGTGTGTGAGTGTGTGTGTGTCAGAGATGCTGTAGAAGGACAGCGTGCCGGCCGACCAGTCCAGATACACTCCTACTCTATGAGAGGATGAAGAGCGAGGAATATCTGTGCTCTTATTATTGTGCCAGACAGTGTAAATCATATCACAACAGTAAATATTCCAGGACTTTTCATTGAGTCCAAACCAACAATCAATTCCTCCCTTCCTGTTGATTCCTTTATATGCCACTGCTACATGACCCGAGCTGCTCCATTCAGCCTCCCAGTAACAGCGTCCAGTCAGACTCTCTCTACACAGAATCTGCTCAAAGCGCTCAAATCTCTCTGAATGATCAGGATACGGCTGATGCTCTTTCACACATGTTATTTTTCTGTTCCCTTCAGAAAGGATGAGTTGAGTGTGCACTGTGTTTGGATCCAGTGTGATATCACAGGCATCTGAACACAAAAAGGCATATCAAAACATCTACGTCATTATTAAATAGGGATGCACCGAATGTTGGGCAACTTAAATTATTCGTCCAAAAATAGCAAAAAAAGCACTTTCGGTGTTCGGCCGAATAAGTGAAAAGACTGTATACATTTTACCGAACAATCACGTTTTTAATCACGCGATCAAATAGCAACCAGCGCAGAGTGAGAGGCGCGCACACTTAAAAATGCAGAAAACATGTCGGCAATGTGGAAACATTTTTAAGTGTCATTCTAAAGATCCATCTGTGATCCAGAAGTCACAAACCACATTCAACAACATATAAAAACTAAATACTCTTTAGAGTCATTTCATGAACAATTGTGGAAAATTAGAATTTTAAATTCCAGTGCAGTAAAACAGCTGTCAGCAGGGGGTGCTGCAGCACCCCTAGTTCTCGCGGCCATAAGTAGGCTTATGTCTAGGACAAATATTTTGTGGGTTCATCCACTTTTTTGCACTCTTTCGCACTGGCGCTGTTGTACTGTGGCTGCCGTCGTGGTGGTGGTTGAGGAGAGACCCCCTCATGATTGTAAAGTGCTTTGGGTGTACAGCAATACACAATAAAGCGCTATATAAATGCATCATTCATTCATACATACAGAGTATGTTACATTCTTTCAGCAGTCAGTTATGAGCATAATATAGGCTACTCAAGACGGGGGGCTCAAAGATGGCCAAATAAAAATATTTGTATTTTACTCATTTTAATTCATTTATTTTATGTTATATTGTGCTTTGTTGGTGTAACGTCTGCTGGAATGTTTAAAACATGTTAAATATTTTTGAATTCTTTGAAAAGCAAGACAAAAAGCACATTTTGACTATTTAATTTATGCAATGGTGGAAAAAACTGGCAAAATAAATGAAAAATGTGACCAATCGTGTTCGGTATTCGGCTTTCGGCCAAGTGTTTCGTTATATTCGGCTTCAGCTTTGGCCACGTATTTTCATTTCGGTGCATCCCTATTTTTAAATATTCATAGGTGTTTGTGTGTGTGAGGACTTACATTTTCGCAGACCTGGTGTGATCCTAAAATGTCCTCCATGATCCAAACTGAACATTAAAAAAAATGTTCATGAATTCATTACTAATGCCTTTTCAAATGCTTTTACTATTGTGTAAAACAGAGTTTCCCAAAAGGGGTTTGTGAGCTGATGAAAAGCCCATTTTTTATTTTATATTTGTAATTTTATCCTTTATTTTTCCAGGAAGGTCCCATTGTGATAAAAATTCATATTTTCTTCAAGGGAGTCCTGGCCAAGATGACCATACAAAAGTTTATGCATTTATGCATTTAGCAGACACTTTTATCCAAAGAGACTTACAGTGCATTCAGGCTGTACATTTATCTTTAACCAGTATGTGTGTTCCCTGAGAATTGAACCCATGACCTTTTGCGCCACTAATGCAATGCTCTACCACTGAGCCACAGGAGCATAAACAAAGGCAGACACTAAGCAAAATTATAATTAACAATTATATAACAAATTAATTAAAACAGCGATATGTTCAATCATTATACACTGCAATAGCTTTTTAGAAGTATTCCACAACCAAGGAGCATAGTAAGAGAAAGCTGATTTTCCGTGCTCTGAATATACCCCAGGTATTTCTAATCGATTCCCATTTGATGATCTAGTGATATAGTTCTTTCTACGCAAACATAAAAGACTAGTAATTTGGAAGCATAGTGCCTTTAGAGTATACAATTATTATATGAATTTCCTTTTTTGATATAAAGAGGACTAACCTACATTGTTATTCAGCAAACAAGTGAGTATGTGAGCAAGCATTAGTTATAAATCACAATGCAGCGTGTAATGTATTAATGTTAAGAAACACTCTGCTAAGTACAGATAATGAAGTATGGCATCCTCGCAGTTCGATCACCCAAAAATCGACTGGGACGCTCCGGATTTGTATCAAGAATTCGAAAGATTTCGAAGTCACGTCACGTTCGTCTTCGAAGGCCCGTTATCGGAGCTAACCGCGAAGCAGCGCGCAGGCTGGCTGTGTACGTGGATCGGCGAACAAGGCCTGGAAATCTACAAGACGTTCAGCTGGGCGGAAGGTGAGAGAAATGATCCCTTCAAAGTTTTGGACAAATTCGCCCGCTACATAAGGCTGAGAAAGAATAAGAGGATAGCCAGACCAAGGTTATTATAGTTTTGAAAGCAGAATTAACAGATCACTTCCAGAGCGCAGGCCAAAGAAAGACGTAGGCATAATTTAACCTTAGTGAGGCAAACGTCTAGCGACACAAAATGAACGCATGCTGAGATTGATCAGATAGTAAAAGTATACAAATATACGCCAAAGAAAGCAGTCAAGCCTTTTTTACTAAATGAATCTATACAAGTTGCGCTTAATGCCATATCCAATGATGTGTGTTGAGATATTTAATATGAAAATAATTGTAGCCTAATTTGGTTATATGTCTTTTATCTTATTTAACCATAATCATGATATTGTAACTGTCGTGTCTTGCTCACTTTTCCGTGAACAGCCGCGCATAAATCATAACTGGAACTAATGAAATTTAATAATAACGGCAATCATATTTAACAATAAAGCTCATATTTGAATATGTTCTTTTCTTTATTTATGAAGAATTATAAGCGTGTGTATGATGTGATTTAGCCTATGCACATCTGTCCGAAAGCCTGGCAGAGTGATCACAAAATGCTAGGCTAAAGTTTTGTATTGTTTACAGAAAGGCGTGTTCTCATCTTTTTTTCTGTTAATTATGTTGCTCTGCGTGTCTGTTTATCTTCAAAGCACCAACATGCCTAATGTTGGTTTGATTGCTTGTGTTACATGAGAAAATAAATAATTTTGCCTACCTGATGTTGTAGATTAATGCGGGTTCGGTTCGGGACTCTGTCAAACGGTTCTGGGGTGCGTTTCCCAAAAGCATCGTTAGCTAACTACGGTTGTTAGTTCCATTGAAGTCGATTGGTAACGACGGAACTTGCGACCATAGTTGCTTCTGGGAAACGCACCCCTGGTCTGGTATAGAAATAAATTAGTGCTGCTGTCGGGTAACGGGTCGGGTGTTCTGTTACGTACTGCTGGTGCAGGTTTACCAAACAGGACCCGTGCAGGACCCTGCTTTAAACTGCTTTGTGTCTCTCCGTCAGATAACCTCACGTACGTGATGCGCCATTTCCAGGTATTTCCCTAAACCGCCGGCGCCACACATCTCATATATTTTTCCGCCAAGGGATGAGAACGTAATGATTATGAAAACGATTCTTTATTTCTGATAATTATTATTTTATTTCAGTTAGTTTTTCAATAACTGTTGTTAGTTTAATTTCGTTTTAGTTTTTCAAATATTCTGACGTTTTCATTTTATTTCAGTTTACGAAATAGTTTTTTCATCAATCGTTTTCGTCTTTGTTTTAGTTTTCGTTTACGAAATTAACCTTGAGCCAGACACCGTTTTGAACAAAGAAAGCAAGGTAATGCTGAGAGTTTTGACCACTTTGTGAAGGACTCGAGACTTATACTAATGGATTGCGATGACATGTTGATCGATGCAATAAATCGTGGGTGTCAGAGAGAAGCGCGTCCAATAAAGACTGTTAGACAAAGGAGAAGACTTAATGCTGCCGAAAGCACTTGAAATTGCTCAGCAATTCGAACTTTCACAGAAGCAAATTCAAATCGTCAGGGAAGAAGAGTCTCAAGTGTGAGCAGTGCATGTGAAAACAAAATATCAAGTGGCAAACAAAAAGGCCTATCAAAAGAATCAAACAAAATATGATCAGAAAGAAATGCATGTAAACTGGCCCAAAAAGTGCACAAGTTGTGGCAAAGACGCACAGCATAAGTGGAATCAAGGAAAATGCCCAGCAAAAGCCTCTGTCTGTTCCTACTGTCACAAGCCAAACCACTGGGTGGCAGTATGTTGCAAAAGATCCGTCAACACAGTAAGCATTGAGGAGGAATCAGAAACGATATAGGAGGAAATTCTCAACATTAATTTGACACAGACAAAGGAAGAAAGTAGTGACAAATGGACAGCAGACATTGAAATTCTGTCACAGAAAGTGCCATTCAGAATTGATACTGGTGCAAAGTGTAATACATTGATTTACACGCTGGTGAGCTTAAACGTTTACATCGAGTTCTGCAGTCATACTCTAACCACAAGCTGAAACCAGTAGCAGCAGTTGATCTTAGAATTAAATACAAGAGTGCTACTTGTAATAGCAGAGTTTGAGATTGTGGATATCTCACAAGAAAATGAGCTGAGTGGTGAAACGGCTGAAACACTAGGTTTAGTCATTCGCCTGGATGCATTGCAGCCAACTAACCTGAAAAACTAAGAAAAATGCTCCAGTGGTGCAATGAAAACACAGAATGTGCCAGCTGGGCTAGATGATTATCCAGAGTTGGCACATACTACGGGAAATTTGCCGGACAAATACACAATCAAAATTGACCCAAACGCAAAAAGTGTAGTTCATCCAGTCCGACGTCAACCAGCGGCGCTCAGAAAGAAAATAATAGAGAAAATGCAAGAGATGGTCAAAATGGGATACATCACCAAAGTCGACCAACCGGCTGAGTGGGTGTGTTCAATGGTAACAGCTGTTCGGAATGGCAAGATAAGAGTTTGCATTGATCCGAGTGATTTAAACAAGGCCATAAAGAGGGAGCACTACCCGATGCGCACCATTGAAGAAGTAATCTCCGCAATCCCGGGTGCTAAAGTCTTCTCAGTTCTGGATGCGAAATCTGGGTTCTTGCAGATAGAACTGGATGAAGCATCATCTCTGTTGACAACTTTCAACACGCCCATTGGGAGGTTTAGGTGGCTGAGGCTTCCATTTGGCTTGAAATGCTCACCTGAGATTTTTCAGAGAATAATGGATGAAACGCTTGAGGGGATCAGTGGTGCGATAAGCATTATGGACGACATCCTGATAGCAGCACCCACAGAGAAGGAGCATGATGCGATCCTCCATAAAGTAATTCAGAGAGCCACAAGTTACAATCTGAGCCTCAACTTCGACAAATGCCACATCAAGCAATCTTCTGTGCCATATGTAGGACACCTAATAACAGCTGAGGGTCTAAAGGCAGACCCAGCTAAAATCGAAGCTGTTAAGTCCATGCCAGC
>NW_015508700.1:10666-13318 GCF_001515645.1 Sinocyclocheilus grahami | reverse complement strand
GAGCTCGTGAGGTCTTATACTGGCCAGGCATGAGTGCCGAAATAGAGGAAATGATAAAGAACTGCAGCAAATGTGCTGATTTCCAGAATCGGTTACCCAGACAACCGCTCAAGCCCACAGAAACTCCAGAACTTCCATTCGAAGAGGTGGCTTCAGATCTGTTTGAGTTTGAAGGTAATCATTATGTTCTACTGGTGGATTACTATTCACAATTCATTGAGGTGGATAAGTTGAAAGGGCTGTTTTGCAGTGCTGTCGTGGAAGCCCTCAAGGCTCAATTCAGCAGACACAGAATCCCTACCATTCTTTGAACGGACAACGATCCACAATATTCCACAGAGGAATTTAAGAACTTCTGCCGAAGCTATGGAGTCACACACAAAACGTCATCACTGCACATGCCACACTCCAATGGCGAAGCGGAACGAGCAGTTCAGACTGTTAAGAAACTCTGGTGCAAGGCAACAGACAAACATCTTGCTCTTCTCGACTACAGGACAACGTTGATAGAGTCAGTAGGCCTGTCACCAGCGCAGCTGCTAATGGGCAGACGGCCCCGTAACAACCTGCCTGCTGCTCGGCAGTTGCTCACACCAAGTGCTTATGACCCTCTTAAAGTGAAACGTCGACTGGACGAAAGTAAAAGCATCCAAAAGATCTACCATGACTGCAAGAGTGCAAGTGGTCCTCGACCTGCTCTGAATCCTGGAGATGAAGTAAGAATGCAACCATATCCTGGAAATCATAAGTGGTCTCCTGGTGTCGTTGTGCGACAGCATTGTGCTCCAAGATCTTATGTTGTAGACTGCAAAAGCCAATGAGGCCCGTCACAGGCCTGACAATGAACACTGGACTGAAATATCAGAGACATTGAGTGATGAAGAGCATGGACCTGTTGACCACACTAGTTTGCCCCAATCACCGCCTAAAGAGCTTTCATCTGGCAAACAAACACTGCCAGCTGGACAGTATATCACCAGGCGAGGCAGAATTGTGAAGCCTCCAAACAGGCTCTGCTTATAGTTAGGGAAAGGTGTGGTAAAGACACCTTGAGGAAGTGACGTGCTGGTAACCTCTCCTTCCAAGATAGATGTGATGATGCTTGACTGTTCATTGTTATTGTTACATGCACCATTAAATGCAACTTTTACACAATGTGTGCTAAATCTTTTGTTTATGTTTTACTTGGATGTTTTGCATGTTATCTGCAGTTAAAAAAAAAAGAGAAGACGACAAAAAAATAGCAGTCAGATGTTTAACATTCATAATAGCTGTATATATATTTGTAGTAGTTATGTTGGAATGTTTTCTGCTGAGGAGAGGCGATGTATTGTATTGTCATTTTGTCAGTGTCTTTAAGAAACACTCCGGACTCTGTGGTTGATTAGTATAGGCTCCTCCTCATGTGTGTGTGCACTGCAGAAAAAGAAGTAAAGCAGCACTGAACGTTTGAAAGCACAGTGTCGGTATCGTGCATTATTTTACAGCGTGATAAACACTATCCAGCCTTTTTAGTAAGTATAAAGAAACATGCATGTAAATAATATCACCATAATCTAAGATGGGTAAGAAGCAGTGAATCACAAAAAAATGACTTAAGCTGGGTTTTCACAGACAAGGTCATGTATACTGTCACCCAGTCCTAAAACTGCTCAAAGAGAAAAAAATGAATCCATATAAACAGAGTGGTCGGGTGAAAAACCTACTACAAGTAACAGACATGTTTTCCTGCACTGATTGTGGTGTTGAGTGCTTACACATTCGAGCAGTTCAGAAAATACAAAACTATAATATATCTATATTTTAATAATATAACCGCTCAACTTACTTGAGTATCTGCAGTTTATAGGTTGGATCCTGCAGTTTGTGGTTGAGCAGCCGGCCTCCTGAATCTCCGGGGTGATTGTAGCTCAGATCCAGCTCTCTCAGGTGTGAGGGGTTTGAAATCAGAGCTGAAGACACATAACCACAGCCTTCCTCTGTCACCATACAGCCAGACAACCTACAGAGAGAAAGAAGATCTGACATTTCATTCATGTTTACTCTTTTATGATTGAATTACATACTTTTCAATTGTGGGCAAATTCATTCATTTAATGTACCTGTAACTAAAGTAAAGTACTTCCTCATTTGTAAGTCACTTTGGATAAAAAACATCTGCTTAATGAATAGATATAAACATAAATGTAAACTTTTTTTTACAGACAGTATACACAGGAAGTTTATATGTTTAATCTGAATGCAGTTGCAGTAATCACAGTAATAGTCAGTATTATTCACAGTAATAACACAGTGAGTTAAATGTTGTTATAGAGAGCAGATGATGCATTGTAATGTTTAGCGCAAATAGCTTGTCAGAGTGCTGAAGAACCAGTATTTAGACCAGTGTTTACTGTAAAATACTGTTTGTGAATATCTGCTCAAATGTACATAAACATTCTGAAAATATTCTAAACAATAGTAATTTAGTTTCTAATACAGTACCTGTCAAAAGTTTGGAAACATTACAATTTTTAATAAAGTCTCTTATGCTCACCAAGGCTGCATTTATGTGCTCAAAAATACAGTAAAACTATTAATATTGTGAAACAGTATTATAAATACCTCTTTTTTATTGCAGTATATCATAAAATGTAATTGACTGCTGTGATC
>NW_015508700.1:0-10272 GCF_001515645.1 Sinocyclocheilus grahami | reverse complement strand
GTTTAGATCCTACCTGTCCGATCGCTACCATTTTGTTAATTTAAACGTTGTCTCAATTATCACCAGTAAAATATGGAGTGCCACAAGGATCTGTCCTAGGTCCTCTGCTATTTTCGATATACATGTTGCCCCTTGGTAATATTATTAGAAAATACGGGATTAGTTTCCACTGTTATGCTGATGATACTCAACTATATATCTCAACAAGACCAGATGAAACTTCTAAATTATCTAAGCTAACCGAGTGTCAGGGTCTGGCGTCTGGTGTGCTCCCTGTCACCACCAGAGGTCGCCATTTCCCATCCTCCTGGACTCCGTTTCCGTTACCTTGACGCCACACACCTGTGCACACACTCACACAGCTGTTGCCCATCCGGAACTCCGTCACCTTGACTCCACACACCTGTGCACACACTCTCTCACACACAGCTGTGGCCCATCCTGAGGGCTAATTATGCGCCTTTCCCATGCCACTCTGGGCGGATTATTAATGATAGTTGTAGTAAGTGTCACTAGTGGTTGTACGAGCTGTGATGCATGGACTGATGCAAGCTCTACGTGGCCGTATTGCATCAGATTCCCTTCCTTGTCTCAAGCCTGTGTCTCAGAGTCTTAGCTCTGTTTGTTTTCTGTTTTGGTTTTTACCTTTGTTTTCCCCTACTGCTTAATAAAAGCCTGCACTTGGACCCAGACCCTTGCTTACACTGTGTTTTTCCTGAACCGAGCCGTGACACCGAGTGTGTTAAAAATGTAAAAGATGACCAATCAATTTCTCCTATTGAATTCAGATAAGATAGAGATATTACTTATTGGACCAAAAGACAGTACGCCGAATCTCGTGGATTACAATTTGCAACTAGACGGATGTACGGTTACTTCCTCTACAGTCAAACATCTGGGTGTTATATTAGATAGCAACTTGTCTTTTGAAAATCATATTTCCCATGTTACAAAAATGGCATTCTTCCATCTGAGAAACATTGCCAAGTTACGAAACATGATACCTGTTTCTGATGCAGAAAAGCTAGTTCATGCATTCATGACCTCTAGACTGGACTATTGTAATGCACTGGTAGCTGGTTGTCCTGCATCTTCAATAAACAAGCTACAGGTAGTCCACAATGCAGCGGCTAGAGTCCTTACCAGGTCAAGAAAATATGATCATATTACCCCAATTTTGGCTACCTATCACTGGCTACCTATTAAGTTCCGTATCAGTTACAAAATATTATTACTTGCCTATAAGGCCCTTAATGGGTTAGCTCCTGCGTACCTAACTAGTCTTCTACCACGCTACAATCCATCACGCTCCCTAAGGTCGCAAAATTCTGGACTTTTGGTAGTACCTAGGATAGCAAAGTCCACTAAAGGAGGTAGAGCTTTTCGCATTTGGCTCCCAAACTCTGGAATAGCCTTCCTAATAATGTTTGAGGTTCAGACACACTCTCTCTGTTTAAATCTAGATTAAAGACACATCTCTTTGGCCAAGCATTCAAATAATGCATCTCATAATCTTTTACTGCAGTCATAATCTTTTACTGCAGTTATATCTAATCAAATGCACATTATTATTCGTTAGTTTGGGTTAAACAAATCATTTTTGCTTGGTTGGAACAGCAGCTACGCTAATTATGTTTGTATTTGTTTCTCTGTCTTTTGCCACGGGATTAACATCCCGTGGTAACTAGGATTCACACAAGCTTCAGTCTGGATCCAGATTTAGTTTGGGTTAAACAAATCAATTTTGCTTGGTTGGAACAGCAGCTACGCTAATTATGTCTCTATGTGTTTCTCTGTTTCTGCTGGGATTGACATCCCGTGGTAACTAGGATTTACACAAGCTTCAGTCTGGATCCAGAACACCTGAGAAGAGATGATGCAACCCCTCAGAGGACCTCAGATGATGCCAACCCTGAAACAACATACAGAACTACCACATTTTGCTAGAAGTTTGATTGCATCATATAATAATAATAATTGCTGTTAATAGTGTTCATCGTCTGTTTGATTACATCATTAACTGAATTTTACCGTACATTTCTGCCATATGTACATTAAATTGACAGTCACTCACCACTGACAAGCTACTGCTAAATATATTGTAGAAACTTAATTTTCTGTAAAGCTGCTTTGCAACGATTTGTGTCATGAAAAGCACTATACAAATAAACTTGAATTGAATTCTAATATGCTGATTTGCTGTTCAAGAAACATTTCAGATTATTATCAATGTTGAAAACAGTTGTGCGGCTTCATGTTTATGCAGAACCATGATATACTACTATTCAAATGTTTGGGGGGGGTGTGCTTTAAATGGAAATGAATGCTTTTATTCAAAAAGCACAATATCAAATGTAATTTGTATGAAACCAACATGAGGTACAGTTTTTCCCGTCTGAGCTCATTATCTGTAAAGTGGTAACACCCACGTTCAGGGCAGCCTATTCATCTGGTAATCATCTACGTGAGACACGCTGACATGCAAATGCTCTATCACCTCTATAAACAAAGCAGCAGGATTCATCTCATTTTTATCGTTTTTAGAAGACACAAAATAAAGAATAAGCCAGAATTTACCTCAGACTTTGTTATATTTCATCTAATTATTCCACAAAACAAGAATGTGAATTTTGTTTACACTCCAGCATGATAAATGTAACAATCAAAGAATGGTGTAAGACTTGAAGAACCTCAGACACTTTGATCTTCTGAGATACGGACAATACACACAGTGTATTACATTTACATTTACATTTAGTCATTTAGCAGACGCTTTTATCCAAAGCGACTTACAATTGGGGGATACATAAAGCGATTCTTCTTAAAAGAGGCAAACAGACACAAGAAGTGGTTGTAATACCAAGTTCTTAGACATTGTTCAAATAAGTACAAGCTAGAAAGAGAAGGAATAAATAAAGAGAGAATTTTTTTTTTTTTTTTTTTTTTTTTTTATGATGAAGTCAAGTAGCTTCGAAAGAGATGAGTTTTCAGCTGTCGCTTGAAAATTGTCAGGGATTCAGCATTCCGGATAGGGGTGGGAAGATCGTTCCAGCAGCCAGGAGTGGTGAACGAGAATGTTCTGGAAAGTGATTTTGAGCCTCTCTGTGATGGTACCACGAGGCGTCGCTCACTAGCGGATCTCAGACTTCTGGAGGGGATGTAAATTCGTAGTAGTGAGTGGAAGTAGGCGGGTGCTGAGCCTGTGGCTGTTCTATATGCAAGCATCAATGTCTGGAACTTGATTCGGGCCGCAACCGGTAGCCAGTGCAAGGAGATAAAGAGAGGTGTAACATGGGCTCTTTTGAGCTCGTTGAAGACCAGTCGTGCCGCTGCATTCTGAGTCATTTGTAGAGGTTTGATTGTGCTTGATGGAAGTCCAGCCAGAAGAGCATTGCAGTAGTCCAGCCTAGAGATGACAAGGGCCTGGACAAGAAGTTGTGCAGCATGCTCCGTTAGAAAGGGCCTGATCTTTCTGATGTTGTGCAATGCAAACCTGCAAGATCGAGCGGTCTTTGCAATGTGGTCTTTGAAGGTCAGCTGGTTATCAAAAGTTACACCAAGATTTCTGACCAAAGTTGATGGGGTAATTGTAGAAGAACCTAGCTGGATGGAAAAATCATACTGTAGAGTTGGAGTGGCAGGGAAGACAAGAAGCTCAATCTTTGCCAGGTTGAGCTGTAGGTGATATTCTTTCATCCATGCCGAGATGTCTGCCAGGCAGCCTGAGATCCGTGCAGCTACCGTTGGATCATCTGGTTGAAACGAGAGATAGAGCTGTGTGTCATCAGCATAGCAATGGTAGGAGAAGCCATGTGCCTGTATGATGGGACCCAGTGAAGTTGTGTATATGGAGAAGAGGAGGGGTCCAAGAACTGATCCCTGAGGAACCCCAGTGACAAGTTGATGTGCTTTGGATACCGCCCCTCCCCAAGCCACCCTGAAAGACCTACCAGTGAGATAGGATTCAAACCAGCGAAGTGGAATCCCTGTAATGCCCATTGAAGAGAGGGCAGACAGGAGGATCTGATGATTGACAGTGTCAAAAGCAGCAGAAAGATCCAGCAGAATAAGGACTGATGATTTGGAATCAGCTTTTGCAATCCGCAAGGCTTCTGTGACTGACAGTAGCGCAGTCTCAGTTGAATGGCCACTCCTGAAACCTGACTGGTTAGGATCCAGTTTGTTGTTCTGTGAAAGAAACAATGATATCTGGTTGAAAACAACTCTTTCGAGGGTTTTCGCTATGAATGGAAGGAGAGAGACAGGTCTGTAGCTATCTGTAAGTGAAGTGTTTAATGTAGGTTTTTTGAGCAGTGGGGTTATCCGAGCCTGCTTGAATGCAGTGGGGAAGGTGCCTGGGAGGAGAGATGTATTGATGATGTGTGTGAGTGCTGGTAAGAGTGAAGGAGAGATTGCTTGGAGGAGGTGTGAGGGGATTGGGTCTAGAGGGCATGTTGTAGGATGGCTGGAGAGCAGAAGTTTTGATACCTCTGTCTCAGTGAGGGGACAGAAGGAGAAGATGGGAGTTTTTGGAGTGGGTGGGGTTGGTTTGAAGTCCTGTGTGTGTGGGGCTGAGAATTGGCTACTGATTGTTCTGGTTTTGTCTGTGAAGAATGTGGCAAAATCATCAGCTGTTATAGAAGTGGTAGGAGGTGGTGGAGGGGGACAGAGGAGAGAATGGAAAGTTTTGAAGAGATTACGTGTGTCTGGAGCGCTGTTGATCTTGTTGTGGAAGTATGAAGATTTGGCAGTATGGACTTCAGCAGAGAAAGATGAAAGCAAAGACTGATACATACTGAGGTCTGACGGATCTTTTGATTTGCACCATTTCCTCTCAGCTGCCCTGAGTTTGGTCCGATGTTCACGAAGAACATCGGATAACCAGGAGTTCGAGGGGGCAGCCCGTGCTGGCCTGGAGGAGAGAGGACAAATATCATCTAGACAAGAGGTTAAAGTAGAGCATAAAGTGTCAGTTGCTGCATTCACATCCAGAGATGAGAAATGGGTAGGTGAGGGAAGAGAGGAGGATACAACGGAGGAAAGATGGGAGGGGGAAGGGGAGCGTCGTTTGAGATCAAATGAAGCAAGGAGTGAATGGAAGTCTGTAGCATAAGGCTTGTCCAGATGAATGTTGAAGTCGCCAAAGACTAAAAGTGGACTGCCATCCTCCGGGAATGAGGACAGCAGCCCATCCAGCTCTTCTAGGAAGGTGGATAGAATTTGCCCAGGAGGGCGGTAAATTACCACAACCTGGAGTTTTACGGGAGCTGTTATAGTGATCACATGAGATTCAAATGAGTTGTAATTGCATAGGGGAGAGTGGGTTGAGTATTTCCAATTGTTAGAAATGAGCAGACCAGTGCCCCCACCCCGGCCAACCTGACGGGGGGTATGAGAGAAAGAGAAATTGTTCGAAAGAGCAGCTGGGGTTGCTGAGTCTTCTGGACGAATCCAGGTCTCAGTCAAGCCCAAGATGCTAAGTGTGGAGTTTAAAGAAAAAGAAGAAATGAAGTCTGCTTTGTTGACAGCTGACTGACAATTCCAGAGACCCATAGAGAAAGAAAGAGGTGTAGTAGAGGATGTAGAGATAGGATGCAGGTTAGCAACATTTCGTTGCCGTCTGCGTGTGACCGTAGAGCGTCGTCGAGAGACAACCGGAATGGTTTGGAAACACATGATAGAGGTGGGAAAGAGAGGACAGAAAAGGAGAGTGTGTACAGGGAAGAGCAAAAATATACTTATACTTAAGTGCCTGGGCAATTTCGTTGCTCGGTGAAGTCGCGCAGGTAAAGTCGCGGGTCTTTACCCTCGTTGGTCTTCACACGAGGAGGCCTGAACGCTTCCGCTGATGCTTCCGCGTCAGCGCACAGACATCAGATAAATACACAGTCTAAGACACTACAGTGAAAACAGCTGTGGCCGCCTTCTAATTAGCACAGCCAATAGTCTATAGCAGGGCAATTCCTCCAATCGAAACTACAGTTTGCACTTCAACGCAGGAAGGGAGCAATTAAATTACACGCGCTCCTTCTTAGCCGAGGGCAGTTATTATAACATATAACGTATTAACATACAGACATCTGTTTCCACATCTCACTGAGAGAAGATGCGGGGAAAATTTCTTTGCATTTGTTCCTTTTCATCCACTTTCTTCCCTTCAGTCAGCTCACTCAGAATGGTCAATAGCATAATATAAATGTTTAACATGAATGCAAGTGATATTCACAATCATGTCTTGATATAATTTGAATTGTCTCGGGGCGACTGGTACAATGGTCTTAATATTACAAGAAGTAGACTAAAAGGTAATACAGTTCCTAAGAGTTAGAGATATTTTGCTCACTGTAGAGGGTGTGTCATTTCCCAGTGACTTTCATGCAAATCACCCTCTGTCCCCAAAAGGTGCAAACTCTCCACGTCAAGAACTTGATTAATGCAAATTCCAATTCCTAGTTCCTGTCTCCATTTGGAGGATTTTTGTCTTGGTCTGAGTACTTAAGGCTGGCTGCACACTAGATGATTTTAAAATCTTAAACGATTTTAAAACCATGGGAGACCACAGACAAGACCGTTTCAACCGATTTTTACAAAAAGTTGTTTTCAAGTTAAGCAAAAGCCAGAGAAAAAAATATGTTTTAAGAGATTTTTTAAAAGTAGATAACGTAGGGTACGATCTGGTGGATAATGGTAGAGAGTTCCAGAGCATAGGACCAAGAACTGAAAAAGCCCTGTCGCCTTTAGTTTTTAAACGAGATTTTGGAACAATCAATAACAACTGGGAGGAGGATCTAAGCATTTTTGCTGGAGAGTAGCAATGGAGAAGATCTGAAAGCTAGATAGGGGCAAGACAATGGAGTGCCTTGAATACAAAAACTAAAATCTTAAAATCAACACTGAATTTAACAGGTAACCAATGAAGTGACGTTTACACAGGGGTAATATGCGCAGTCTTTTTTTTGGTCCCTTTCAAAAAATGAGCAGCGGCATTCTGTACCAATTTTTATCTCATGTTTGAATCTTAGTTTTGTTAGTATATCTTCTATTATTGAATCTCTCCGTGTCTCTGGTCTGTAGCAAGTTGTGACAGCGTTAAAGTAATCAAGCCTGGTTGAAATAAATCCATGAATCATAACTAAGAAAGGTTTTAAACTTGCGAAGCCCCTTAAGCTGCAAAAAACTGGCTCTGACTACAGAACTGATTTGTTTGTCAAATCTTAGTTCAGAATCAAGAATAACTCCCAGGTTTTTAACTTTTTGACGAATGTTTTCCTGAAAGGCGCCCACAGTAGGGCTCAAATTATTTAAAAGGTGTGGTGGGACGAACAAAATAACTTTAGTCTTTTTCTGATTTAACTGAAGGAAATAATTTTTCATCCAATTCTTAATGTCCTCTTAACAAGCCAGCAAAAAGGACACTGAATCAGAACCTGATTTTAGGGGGAAATAAAGCTGAGTATCATCTGCATAAATGTGGTATGAAAACTCTGGCTGATGATCAGACTGGCAAGTTTGTCACGGTGAGATCTGCGTAAAATGGTCAACGTGAGACACGGAGCGTCACAGATTCCTAATGAGTAAATATAAAGTAAAGGGTTAACTAGAGTAATTAAGTGTAAGAATAATAATAGGACATAAATGGACAAACAACCAATTTGTATGACAACCTAGATTTGAGGTCATAATAAAATGGAGTCAGATTAAAATTTAAATGAAATGAAATGAATTTACTTTGCACACTGAAAAGAGCGAACATACAGGAAACCTTCAGCCACCATTGGATACCTTCGTTGGGCCAATTGGGTTGACCTTACAAATGTTTAGGTCACGGTTTACTGTGAAATACTGTGTTCATGAATATCTGCTCAGAAGTAGATGTTTATAATGGGCCAACCAATAATAATGTAGCTTCTAAGATATAAATGTTGTTTATGTACTGTGTGAAAACACATGCAAAAGCGTAAGTGCATGTATGACTGTACAAAATCATAATTCTTTTCGTTCTGAATGGGCAATATTAGTATTATTGATCGCTAATATAGTTACTCCTGAAATCAGCATGCTCACATTTGTTTGCTTTTTTTATCCAACGACCAGATACCAGAAAACTGGACCACAAATAAGACAAACTCTCCCATGAGTCTCTTCAAATTGTTTTGCTCTGAGAGTGCTTTACCAACTCAGTGCCACAACACATGCCCAGACTGACAGGACAATTGCAAAGGGTCACAAAGACAAATGGGCAGATGTCAGCATCAGCAAGCTGTACTTCTACATCGGACTGATATTCTACATAAACATGGTTAAGTATGAGCTCCATCACTGAATACTGATGGCGGGGCAGTTTTTTCTTCAGTGGATGGAAAAAGAAGCAGCAAATGCCTAATGGGTAGAAGAGTTGAACTTGTAACCCGAAGGTTGCAAGTTCGAGTCTCAGTACCGGCAGGGATTGCATTTGTTAGTAGACTTCCCTCTCATAATCTAATGGCTGGATTCTACAAACATTGTAAATGTTTATCAGACAATTCAAATACTTTGATATAAATGCATAATTATGAATGACAGTGGAATATGATAAAGTACGGTGACATTTGCTTTTCTATTAGACAGTATAGTACAGAACAGGGAGATTGGGCACTCTTGTGCATCTGCACTCAGATACTGGGTTTCTCAATGCTGTCAAAACAGTACTGTTGATGCTTACTGGCCGAACAGATCAAACGTATTGGCCAATGTTTAATGCCCAAAAAAAAAAAAGCCAAAAATAAACTGATGTAGCATCTTGGTGATTTGTTAAAGGCAAATTTTGGTGAGTTATACCAAGACTTAGGAAGAGAAACCTTGTATTGAGATCCACCAATCAGAACAATCATTACATCAGTGCCTATGATCCACGATTCAAGACTTGTTCCTTTTTATAGAACATACCAGCAACAATTCAAATCTGTCATCCAATATCATGCCAATTTATGATTTAATGTATGCAATAATTTAAAGTATTTTTCATATTTTACTTTATTCATATCATCCCAGACTAGGCATTGGTCAGATTAGACCCCTCGTGGCCTGCAGGTTCTATTTTTGATGTATGGATTTCCAGAAAATAGTCTCCAAAGGAAATCACCATTCAAATTATGCGTTTATAAATCTAGGAGCAATGGTGAGGTTAAGCAGATGTGATCACAAAGAACTTAATGTAATGTGCTAAATGCTTTTAAAAAAAAAGTAAAAAGTATAAAAACCTCCAAAGTATCAGCACTCAATTTTAGACAAACATTACTAGAACAAACCTCAGTATCTCCAGCTGACAGTTTGGACTCTTCAGTCCATCAGAGAGCAGCTTCACTCCTGAATCCTGCAGATCATTGTTACTCAGATCCAGCTCTCTCAGGACAGAGTTTGGAGACTGTAAAGCTGATGACAAACTCTCACAAGACTGACCAGTAAAATTACAGCCAGCAAGTCTATAGGACAAAATATAAATGAAAGTAGTAATTACTTAAACTTTATCACCACATAGTTGTCACGGGTAGATAGGGATAAAGCATACAGCAAAGGGGTAATTCAAAATAGAGTCTTTAATAGATAATTCCCAAGGAAACACTAGAGAACACAGAACACAACTACCACCAAACAACATAAACGCAAGACAAGGGAACAGAGGAAAACACAGGACTTATAAACACAGGAAATATAATCAGTGAGAACAGAAACAGGTGTAGAGCAATGGGTAAATAAGGGAACAGATTAACTGGGAACACAGGTGAATGGGAACACAGAAAATGAACCATAACAGAACAGATACAGAAGTAAGCATGACAATAGTCTTAGCCAAGCACTAAACTGGCACAAATACCATTGTATTGTGAGTATTATTTAATAAAGTATCAATGTCAATGTGCCTTAACTGCAGTGAAATTTAGGTTTTTATGTGAATGTTTAAGGAGTTACCACTTACAGAGCTTTTGTGCAGTTGATCACAGCTGGTACCAGTCTTCTTCTCCCCTCATCTGATGTGATGTATTTCTTGAGGTCCAGCTCATCCAGCGGCTCCTCTGACATCTGAAGAATGTAGGCGATTGTTGAGCAGTGAGCAGCAGAGAGTTTCTTCTCTGAGAGTTTGTCTGATTTCACAAACTCCTGAATCTCTCTGGACAGAGTCTGATCTTTCACTTCCAGCAGACAGAGGAACAGATTGATGGATCTTTCGGTGGAGAGTCCATGTCCATTTTTGATCTTCTCTTTAATGAACTGTGTGGTTTTCCTGATGCTCTC
>NW_015508699.1:18923-20026 GCF_001515645.1 Sinocyclocheilus grahami | reverse complement strand
CACAAAGAGTGCTCTTTAACATACTGAGGACAGAAACTTAATGCACCAGAATCTAATGTTGCCCTCTGCCGTGTTACACTGCCTCAAGGTGCTGACAAAATAAATGAAGGTAATTGCATTCCCTGTTGCTGTCAATAATTCCCAAACAATTTAGCAGCAGCCAATCTCAGCTCTCCGAACAAATTCAGTAGAAAGGTCAGTCAATGACAAACCTGACACTTAATAAAGGCATGTTCCAGCCTGTTAAATGAATGTGTGTACAGTATTTTGTCCTTCATTGGCAAAGACCCTATTTAGCACCACAAAGTGGAGAGAAACTCTTCTTATTGTTCTTATTGTCAATTCCCCAGGTGAGTGCTCACTTTTGTTCGAGCATTAGTGTGACTGGGGCCTGGTATCAGAGTGTTTGGAGGTTAACCAAAGACAAAACGGCCTATTTTACTCTCCATCTCACAGTTGTACAGACCACACCTGACTGGCTGTCTAAACCAGGGCCGCTTTTGTCATTTCCACTAGCAGCCAGCGGAACCGACATCTGTTCACACAACTCCAGGTGGGTAATATCATCTTGAGGAATAAGAATGTGTTGGTTCAATTAAATGTCTACTGGCTTCATTAGAGGACAAAACAAATGGGAAAACAGAGAGAAACGTTTTTTTTCTTTTCATTTCCAGAGCACCAGAAGGATAATTTTGCCTAGCTTGTGTTTGTTTCTGGCTGCTAAGTTGTGCCAGAGTTTTATTTGCATCAAGGATGCAAATTGACACAGTCCATGGCTAATGTGTTACTACACCTAGCACATTGAATCAATTGCAACAAATTAGTTGGCGACACATTTTACCAAATTATTTCGTGGCTGTGGACACATTTTATCAAATTAGTCAGTAATATAAAAATAACTTCTGGTGAAGACATGTCCTTAATGCATGGGTGTCGGAAGCAACTAAAATTTGGGTGGGTCCAACATAGTGTAAGTGTAACTGTAAATCAATGCTGCTACAAAGACTATATGATTTGACTGACGGCGCTCAGAAAAGTGAACAGGTATATGCAATGATTTAGAGACGGTAAAAGTGAGTGGGTCCAATATCATTGGTCTTAAA
>NW_015508699.1:14117-15148 GCF_001515645.1 Sinocyclocheilus grahami | reverse complement strand
ACACACATCAGTGTATGAGTGACACACCCACACCCATAAATATATCTATATTTTACAATTATTAAAAGCTACATCTGTTTTTCTATTTATAAATAAACTTGCTATTTTAAAGGTGTTTCTCTGACAAAGGGTCTCCATCATTTACTGTAAATGACATTCTGGCTACACTGCAAATGCAAACATAAATAAATAAAAAAATTCTAAAAAATATATAACATTTTATCCATAAATTGGTCTTTTAGTAACAGATACTAAGAAATATATATTACTCTGAATCTACATAAAAATATTCCTCCAAATTTTGCCACATTTAGCCTAAAGGTGCAGTCACATTTACCAATGTTATGTGAATTCTGTGAGTTTATAAAAACATTTTGGTGAACATTTCAGTCAGAATCCTCATGGCCTGTGTGAGGGCAAAATATCTTCCCACTAAGATTTCACATCGGGTTCAGTTGGTCATGTGAATTTGGCAAGTTGACCAACAGAAAGCTTCTTCACTTGAAACTGTATAATCGCTACAATATTGTCAATAGACATTATACCCTTTGTGCAAGTGACTGTCTTTATGAATGGGTAATCATGAATCACTGACTCACTAGATTCGTTTAAAACCCCCCGTTCATTCATAAACGAAACACCGCTGTGTTTGAATGGAGATGCGCTGTGTCTTTGTTTTAAACTATTTTTGACGACGAAATAGAACAAAATCAGACATTAGTGTTATAGTCAGACAATGTAAGTCACTTAATATTAACTTCTTGTTTATTGAATTGTATTGTATTAAATCAGTATCACATTTACAAACTCCCTTAAAAATCATTAACGGGGTCATCAGATGCCCATTTTCCACAAGTTGATATGATTCTTTAGGGTCTTAATGAAAAGTCTGTAACATAGTTTGGTTAAAATTTCTCAATGGTAGTGTAAAAAACACCTTTTTACCCTGTCAAAAACAGCTCTTTTCAGAGTAAGCCATTTTGTAGCATTTTCCTTTAAAGGGGTCATATGATGTTGCTAAAAATAACATT
>NW_015508699.1:10590-12687 GCF_001515645.1 Sinocyclocheilus grahami | reverse complement strand
TCTGCTCCGGCGGTGAAACAATGGCGGACTGTTGACAGCTCAGTAAAGATTTGAGTAGATAAAAATAAAACACTGGGTGGATTTTTATCATTATAGGATGGTTGTGTACACACACTGCCAACACACATTTCAGTCCAAACAACTTGTAAAAATGCATGTAGCATCCTATGACCCCTTTAAAAGCGGTCACTCATCTTAGTTCATCGCGATCTCACATTTATAATCAACAAAGCTCTCTACATTGCGCAATGAATCTCTTATTTACACCCTGTCTACACGTTGCTTATGAAAGGATTCGTGAGATATGTCTGTGATACATTACTCAATGCTGCAAAAACACGTAGAAACATTTGAAGCTGATGATGATCGGGTCAGTCGCACTGGTGCTCCTAAAAAAAATGTCATAGTCGCACGCAGAAGTTTTCAGTCGCACTGTAGAGCCAGTGTCTTTAGTATACATGGCTGCCAGAAAAGTTTTAAACTACTGGTAAAAAAAAAATATATATATATATATATATATTCTTCAATTTTGATTGTGTGAACTGTGTTCAGAGTCATCCAGGGACGCGGGAAGTAGGGGTGCTGAGGGGGCTGCAGCACCCCCTGTTTTCACATGGCTGCAAATGCAACACCAAGTTTGTTCATTTAAATGTATTCAGTTTTAGCATTTAATAATTTATTTGTAATGATCTCTGAAATGTAAATTGTAAGTGGGCTATAATAAACCCATGTTTATCTTTATAAACATGATTAATTTTACTTGTGATGTTTTTATTATGGGATGATTAGCCTAATCCTCATGTACAGAATGTGAACAAGATTAACTTTAATACAAGGAGATAATGGAAGGGCTGCTAATATACAAGACGTCTAATATACAATGTGCACACATGATATTACACAATACATCATATGAAGGATGAATCTCAATTGCAAGTCTGTTTCAAGAAAAAGTGTGTGTTATAAACTCTTAAGGGTGGGATGCAGCTACACTGAGATATGACCTCACTTCCTGTAGTTAAGGTATCACAGCTTTACGCACGTAGGTGGTGCCGCAGTTCCCACCACGTACCCACTAACAACTTCAATGCTATGTCATGAGGAGGAAGCGATAACAACAGATTGAATCCTAAAAAAAACAGGGGGGTGGAGGGTTGAGAAGAGGATGTTTGTGAATTATTGATGATCTCCTGAGAAAACCTATAGCAACTGCTATAGGGACTGTGTTTGTTTGTGTATGTGTCCAATTTGGTGTTGGAAACCATCACGTTAAGTCTTACAATGTTGACAAAGTCTGATATATGCTCATTATTTTGCACTCTGCATCTCAGAGTTTAATGTTTGAGTAGGTTTGTACATTTCCTGCAGAGTTCTGCTTGGGTGGTTGTCAGGCCATTGCTATACAGTCCGAATGGTATCAAGCATAATGTTATGCAGTTGCTAAAGTGTTATGAATGGCTTTTAGCATGTTGTTTTGCAGTTATCAGGGTGTTCTGGATGATCACAAAGGCGTTGTTAGTTGGTTGCTTACAAAAATATTCTCTCACTTCCCCTATAGCATGAACAAAGTCTTAGAAAAAGAAATAGCATCTCTCCTCAACAAGCTGTATGAGTTGGCGTTAAACCTGTTTAAGCAATATTAAAACTGAAGCTTGCAACTCAAACACCACTAATTATTGAAATCTACTTGAAGAGTAAAAATCTGGAAATCTACTTGAACAGTAAAACAGGACACATTACTCAACACCCAATCGCTCTTGAGAGCGACAACAAGCACATAAAAGAAGAAGTGTGGGAATTCTCCACTGACAATCCCTCGTTTTCTTTGATGCACTTGGCCGCCTCAGAAACCAATGCAAGCAGAGTCTAAAAAACATTGCCTGAATTGTGCCTTTTACCAGAGAGCTTTCATGCGGCCAATCAGAACTGGCCACTTCTGACTCCCATGAGCCACTGAAACTACTGTAATAAAAGGCACTATTCTGCACTGACTGCAATCAATAGATTTTTTCACCTTCCACTTTCACAGTAAAGGGGAAGTATGAGGTAAACAAATACACATTACAGAGAGAGAGAGAGAGAGAGAGAGAGAGAGAG
>NW_015508699.1:9461-10580 GCF_001515645.1 Sinocyclocheilus grahami | reverse complement strand
TACTATTTAATTAACATTGTTATAGGAACCCCATACCCACAGTGAAAATCACTGTAACACATGGTCTCTTGTGGCTTATTGCTGTTGTCCAGGATGCATGAGGACACATCTCACTGTCTCTCTGTTGTTTTACCCCGATCCTGGGCTGACAATAACCGATCCCAAATTCACAAATCATAACAGCTCAATTCCCAACAGTTTCCATAAGATCCAAAAATCTAAGAATAATAAATCTAAGAATAATAATCTTAACTGCCTCAGTGTCTCAGCACACCCTTTATGTTTTTCTTTTTTTTAAATCCACCTATGTCCATATTAGCAAAGGAGTATGGGTGTCAGTGTCTTGGTGAGTGTTTCTATGTCTCCGGCCCTCTCCAGAGATCATCAATCATGTCATATCGAACTCCTCTCTTTATCACAAGCCACCCCTCGCCTCTGCTACTGACAGGCCATAATAATTGCACTGTGTTGCCATGACATTTTTAGTGTTTTGGGCTGGATAGCTATGCTGTCAGCTGGCTGAAATAAAACACAAACTGAAAAAGGCTGAAGGAAGAAGAAAGGCTATTCTCAGTCTAATTCTGGTCCCCATTCAGAGTGCACCTGAAATTATGTCTGCAGACTGACTGTGTTTGGTGCTGAAGGCAGTTTTAATAACAGTGCAATGTGTGGATGCATGCCCAAACATAGATGCCTCATTGATTATCGCTTGTTTCTCAGGCTCAGTGGCCAGAAGATAAATCTTGATGGATATTACAAGAATAAAAGGGCTGCTAATATACAAGACGTCTAATATACAATGTGCACACATGATATTACACAATACATCATATGAAGGATGAATCTCAATTGCAAGTCTGTTTCAAGAAAAAGTGTGTGTTATAAACTCTTAAGGGTGGGATGCAGCTACACTGAGATATGACCTCACTTCCTGTAGTTAAGGTATCACAGCTTTACGCACGTAGGTGGTGCCGCAGTTCCCACCACGTACCCACTAACAACTTCAATGCTATGTCATGAGGAGGAAGCGATAACAACAGATTGAATCCTAAAAAAAACAGGGGGGTGGAGGGTTGAGAAGAGGATGTTTGTGAATTATTGATGATCTCCTGAGAAAAC
>NW_015508699.1:7494-8734 GCF_001515645.1 Sinocyclocheilus grahami | reverse complement strand
AAATACACATTACAGAGAGAGAGAGAGAGAGAGAGAGAGAGAGAGTACAAAAAAGCATTTAGAGAACTCTTATTCCTTGGTTAGGGTCACTCTTATCCCTGGGTTATAAACAATCTCCACTACAGGCTTAATATGAAGCAAAGCTCACACAGAAGTCACTTTCAAACCAAACAGCTTTCTTTTGGTCATCATGGGGAATCCGTCTGACCAACTGTACCCCGTTGCGAAATCTGCATAGGGAAATCTTTTGCCCTCACACAAAATTCCAGGTCACGTGGACTCCTATCGAAATGACTGAATTCTGTCAGTGACAATTCAATAAACAACGGTAAATGTACAATGTACGCATTACCGTGATTTTGGCAAATTTTAGCTTTACAAAAAAGGTTTCTTGTCTATTGTCAATAGAAGCACAGTCTATTGTATGAAGCACAGATCATGAAAAGTCACTTTAAAACCAAGCAGCTTTCTGTTGGTCAGTGTGGTGAATCCACGTAACCAACTTAAACCTGTTGCAAAATCTTTCGCCCTCAAACAAAATTCCTGACGGCTAATTCCTACTGAAATTACTTCAGTAGATTTCGCCCACTAAAGTTTGCTGAATGTGATGGCACCTTTAGTCCTGCTTGTGTGGTACTAAACATATTCAGTGTGAATAAACAGTGCTAAAGCTGTATTAGCATTAGCACTGCATAAGCAGTTGTATTGCTCATAAAAGACTTCTTTAATAATAGAGAACCAGTGTGAAAAATCCCAAGAGGCACCGTTAGGAGAAAAAACAGGAATATTGTAAATAGCTGTGAAAAGGAATGAATAATTGTAGCTACATCTGGAAAAAAAATAATCCCAATGGCGTTATGTCAGTGGTCAGATAATCCCAATTCTGTTATGTCCGTGTGAGGTCAGACTGGGAAGATTAAGACTCGAGGTGGATCTAAACGTCCATCTGGGACTTAATCCTTGGGCCTTCAATAAATCAAGAGGCAAGACACAGCATTTTATTAGAGGCATCCTTATAAAGACATCCACGCGTCTACAAGGCAGGCAGCATTACAGTAACTGAAAGTACAAGAAAATTGATTAAACCAGGAAATTTGATTCAAATGCAATCGATTCTGTACATCTACAGAAGCTCCTGTTATCAGCGTTTACTTAGCACCATTCAGCATTGTGTCTAAATGCCTTAGTGTCCATGCCTTTGCTTTTGGAGAAGCTATTCCATCATTCAATGTCTCTCGTA
>NW_015508699.1:5842-7305 GCF_001515645.1 Sinocyclocheilus grahami | reverse complement strand
TTTAATGCAACGCATGTGTTTAGCGCCACCTGCTGGACTGGAGTGAGAAGCGGCGAGAGAGGGAGTAACTCTGTTGCACTGGGCAGCCCGAGTCTGCTCTGAGAGTCCATACTTTATTCCAGTCGGTGGCGGCAATCAGTTAGGTTCCCAACCGCCAATAAACACCAAAGAAGAAGAAGAAGTCGTCTTCGTCGTCGAGTCTTCCGAGGAGAGGTGAGCAGATCACTGTATTTCACATATTTACACAATTATAAAATATAAGTGTTAGTAAAATAGCAATTGGTCCCTCGGTATCTCTTTGCCTCCTGGAAAATTCCCAATCCCTCAAAGTTTATAACGGCCGGGAAGCAAGAAAACACACATTCAGTGGTATTCTCAATACTTCAATTTATTCATAGATACAAAGATCTTATATAGGCATATGTCGAGGGGAGTTTCAACCCTTTAACCAATGAGGATATAGATGACATACATATAGGATCTTGGCTGGCCAAGAACATGTGTTTATATAAAATGGCCACATGAACAGAAAAACATGGACATATTAGGAATAGACTTGGCGAAGGATGCTGAACTCTCCTCACAGTTCATCACGAACCCCTTTCACCGTGTAGTCCTAGCATTCATGTCCTTATTTGGGCATTTGAACCAAGAAAACTAATGCATACATGTGCGCATCCGTACCTCGAATATGAGTAAGAGATATTTAAACATAATACAAGAGAGAGAGAGAGATAGAGGATGTGGGTGCGAGACTAGGGGGTGACTGGAGAGCAGAGATGGAAGGAAGTGACGTAGGATCAGGAAGTGAGCTGGACATAGAGGATGAATGTAGTGGCGGGGAGAAAGGAGGTACAAATGGAAATTGGAACATAGTAGAAAATTGGAAAAGGAAAAAAAAATGGAGTCAACTTTCAGGTTCGGAAAGTGAAAGGGAAAAACAACAGGAGAAAAGGAAAAAGGAAGAGTTTAAGGTAATGCTACATTTCTTGGCCGATAATATGAGTGCGTTGAACCCACTGAAAATAACTAAAGCGATCAAAGAAGAGATCGGGAAAATCGAACATGCGAAAATGTTACGGAATGGAAAGTTGCTACTTTTTTGTAAAGATGGCAGACAACAAAAACAGGTGCTAGGCTTAAAGACATTAGCAGGGAAAAAAATTTCGTGTACACTGTTGGAAGAGAAAAAATGGATGAAGGGAGTAATAACAGGGGTCCCAACAGATGTATCAGAAGACACAATCAAGAGAAGTTTATCAGGAGCAAAAGTGATAGGGGTCAAACGTCTGAAATATGTTAGAGATAAAGAAAAGCTGGATAGCTTATCTGTAATGGTGCAGTTTGATGAGGAAAGATTACCAGAAAGAGTATTCTTTGGGTTCAGAAGCTATGCTGTTAGACAGTATGTTCCTCCACCGCTTAGATGCTATAAATGTCAAAAGTACGGGCATGTGGCAACT
>NW_015508699.1:4886-5832 GCF_001515645.1 Sinocyclocheilus grahami | reverse complement strand
ATTCATCACACCGAAGGTGTTCCCATAGCAAACGCTATCACCGCATAAGTGAACCAATGAAAGAGAACCACCACAGCATCTTGTCTCCATTGGCAACACACAAGTGTTGCAAGTGACGAAGCAGATAGAGGAGAGTACAGGTAGCGATTGCAACTGACATTGTGATTTTGTTTCTTTTTTTCTTGTCTTCACCACCTGGATACTGTTGTAAAATGTTGAGAGATTAAAAAAAAATATATTGGAATCATCACTAATTCCTCTCTGTGCTGTGATTTCTTCCTCCCTGCAAAATAATTAAACTCAAAAGCATTTACTGAGCTCTCATGATCGTTACAGATCAATGTGAATCATCAGATTGTCAAGTCACCTTTATTTCTATAGCACTTTATACAATACAGATTGTGTCAAAGCAGCTTTACAGTGTTAAACAGGAAAAACTTGTGCTGATAATGCAAGAGGACAATAGAGTCAGTTTTCCAGTTAAGGTCAGTTCATTGTTGATTCAGTGATGTCTATTAGAGATGGGACATTTGACACCGAGGCTCCGAAGCCTGTTTTACTCTATTGAAGCAAACTGGTTCGAAAGACTGTGTCGGGGCTTGTATCAAATCTCCGTGATCACGTGACCGATGACATTTGAGGCTTCATACGTCAAAACAGGTGCGTTCGACTTCATGCAGCACTGCGCAGATCGATCGCAATCTGACTAGAAGCAGTTCATGCCGGTTAGCAGTGTTGCCAATTTGGGGATTTTGTCGCCAAATTTAGCTACTTTCTCATTGTAGATGCGACTATTTTAGCTATATTTAAATAAAACTAGCAATTTTTTTAAGAAGGGTATAACTGCAGCCTGGAGATCTCCAAATGGGGGCGGGAACTCCAAAACGGGGTGGGAGCTCGAAAATAGGGCGTGGCTTCCTCCCATTGACAGACAGGCACATGACAC
>NW_015508699.1:2747-4074 GCF_001515645.1 Sinocyclocheilus grahami | reverse complement strand
AGATTATATAGAGAAAACAAAATGAAGGAAAATCCAAATATTTTAGAGCAAAGAGATGTGAATGAAAGCTCAATAGATGAAGTTTTTACCATGTATGAATTAAATCAGGCACTTGTAGGAGTTAGAAATACTTCTCCTGGTAAAGACGAAATATGTAATGAAATTATTAGGTATCTATCAGATAAGTCAAAGAATATTTTATTATATCTTTTTAATAGAGTGTGGAAATTAGGACAACTCCCTTCCTCTTGGAAACATGGCATAATTATTCCAATTGTAAAGCCAGGAAAAGACCATTCGCAAGTTACAAGTTACAGACCGATTGCATTAACTTCTAACCTCTGTAAACTAATGGAACGTATGGTAGTGGCAAGATTGAGTTATGTCCTGGAATCAAAAAATCTTTTATGTCCTCATCAGAGTGGTTTTAGAAAAGGTAGAAACACAGTAGATGCAATTTTAAGTCTAGAATCAGATATAAGAAAATCTCAGATTAATAAAGAAGTATTAGTTGGTGTGTTTTTAGACATTATAGAGAAAGCGCACGATATGATGTGGAAGGAAGGACTTTTAATTAAAAATGAATATATGAATATTAATGGTAGAATGTATAATTGGATTAAGGATTTTTTAATTGATAGAACCATTCAAGTAAGGATCGTACTCAAGTACTCAAAGAAATATGAAATTGAAAATGGTACCCCACAAGGTAGTGTGTGCAGCCCGATATTGTTCAACATAATGTTAAATTATATTTTTAATACAGTTGGACCAGGGATTGGAAAGTCTTTATATGCAGACGATGGTGCTTTATGGAAAAGAGGTAGACATTTGTCGTATGTAGAAAATAGCATGCAGAATGCTATTAAAGAAGTTGAAATGTGGGCAAGTAATTGGGGATTTCGAATATCAGTGGAAAAAACTAAAATAATATGTTTTTCAAAAAAGAAGAAAACACCAGTTGTTAAGTTAAAATTGTATGAGCAAAAACTGGAGCAAGTATCTGAATTTAGATTTTTAGGTATTTGGTTGGATTCAAAGATAACATTTGCAAAACACATTCAACAGATAGTAGATAAATGTAAAAGAGGAATAAATGTACTGAGGTGTTTGGCAGGAATAGATTGGGGAGCTGATAGACAGTCTCTAAAAAGAATATACTGTGCACTTCTAAGGTCTACGTTAGACTATGGGAGTATGATTTATGGAACTGCCTCAGCATCTCTGTTAGATAAAGTGAATAAAATACAAAACCAGACATTCTGTTGGGTAAGTACATTTTGTATTTTATTAATGTGGTTGAGTTTTACTTGTTTGACACGAAGGA
>NW_015508699.1:579-1685 GCF_001515645.1 Sinocyclocheilus grahami | reverse complement strand
CATAACTGTGAGTAGCATATAAAGGTCAGACATCCTGTGTTAGCGTATAGCATACTTCTCCGTATGTAATTTTAGACATGTACGCGCATGTATGATGTGCTTAGAGTGGTGATGTAATAGAATTGCAACTCGCTGAAACAAGGGGTGTGACCAAATGTTTCGTGTGTCTTGCATTAATCCAATGGAGTGTTTGAATAGATGCTTTGCAGGAGAAGAATTGTAACGCCTTCTCCTATATAATCAAGTGCTTCATGATTTTTCGGGGCCGAGAGACGGGTGAAGATTACACGCTGTTATTTTCTTGAATTTTGCTTATGAGTTATTGTTTTTAATAAAGCGAAACGATTTGTATATGGTGATTCGATAAACTTTCTTTTAATCAAGACTCTGAGTAATTTATTAAGGATAACACATTATCTGAATTTAGTTCATAAATCTCCTGTGCGGACCTCATAGTGGTGAGAACTCTGCTGAGCTGATCAGGAAGTTTCGCCGTGGACCTAGGACCTCGCATTACACATCCCATTAATGAGAGGTAAGAGCTGTGTTTACTTATGACAGCTACCGGTGATGGATAAAGTGTATATATGAGGTTTATTGGTTCATTAATAACGGAATTTACACAACATGGCGCCCAACGTGTGGGGCCCGAGTAAAGGAGTAGAAAAATTCATGGATAATAGAGAACGTGTAGTAACCTAGAAAGTCCTTGCAGATCACGACCACAATAGTAGTCCAGAAGGACTGTTGTCTTTTTCGCGCGCACAGGCTTAAGTAAAGACCTGAGAAATAAAGACAAAGGGCTCGATGGATTCTCAGAGGAGAATAAGCCCTGTTTGAGTGTTAAGTTATATCAAGAGCGGATTCTAAAAGTGAAAGTGAATTATAATGGGGCAAATGACGACGGTCAGCCTCATCGCTCAAGATCTAGCTGGAAGATTAGACTGGATTAATCCCACACAGTGCAGATGTGGGTCTGGTCAAATTCCGTGGCACGAGATAAGGATGATGGCTTCAGTAGTGAATTTTCGAATATATGAGGGAGCGGAAATCCCACCCTTTATCTATTCAAATAAAGGGGGAAGGGATGGATATCCCAAAGTTAG
>NW_015508699.1:0-377 GCF_001515645.1 Sinocyclocheilus grahami | reverse complement strand
GCTTAGGATATATTTCGGCAAAGGCAGGAATTTAATTATCCTTAAGGAAGGGCGGTTAGAAATAGAGGAAGAAGCAAGCGTTTTAGTAAATGCGGCCAACACCGAACTCCGACACGGAGAGGGGGTGGCAGGTGCCTTCCGAAAGCACGCAGGACAAAGGTTTCAGGATGAGTCAGATCGAATAGTAGAGCGCAGGAAAAATCCCATAAGAACAGGCGATGCAGTTTTACAGAAAAAAGGAGGCCCGAATGGAAATCCAGTGATTCATGCAATCGGCCATAAGAAGGGACAGAACGGCGACATAGCGGAAGAGCTGACAGCGATTCTCACTTTGGACACCTTAATAGACGGTATATGTAAGCTGGCCAGAGATAATA
>NW_015508698.1:19775-20010 GCF_001515645.1 Sinocyclocheilus grahami | reverse complement strand
CAGTCTTATGCACACCCCTTCAAGTAAAGTGTTACCCAACTTGTTGATGTCACAGCCTAATGCTCTTTGGCTTAAACAAGCGGGATGTGTTGCTCTCTTTGTTTTACTTTGATATTAGCATTCTGTAAATACAAAATATATTCCCAAACACTCTTGTCAGAGCATTCGCTGTATAGAATAGGTGATTTCTAAATTATCTCAAATAAATGTGTGTATTAAATAAAAAATGGATGGA
>NW_015508698.1:13344-17409 GCF_001515645.1 Sinocyclocheilus grahami | reverse complement strand
TTTTTTTATTTTTTTTTTTACTCGTTCCACCTTCCACAACAAAAAGGGCAGCGGCTAAGCAATAGATGCTCTTTACACTAAGTACAAATAACGATAGATTCTAAAATATGTAAAAAATAGCAGCATTTTCTTTGCAGAAAGTGTAAATAGTAGATGCTGTTTATACTTAGTGTAAAAATGGCAGATACTTGCACCTCATTATTGTAGTAAAAAACAGCATGCAGTAACAACATATTGAGTTTAAATTATCATATTTCTGAAACTTACTAAATGGATGCCGCCTTATATTGGGACAATAAAGCCCTCCCTACACCTACCCGATAAACACTTTATTATACCGGAAATGCACTTTATTTCCATTTTTTAAACATTTCCTTTGTTTTTATTGAAAATGAATGTCTTTCCGATCTAATATGTGATGGGAAAAAAGAGAAGAATGAGTTCGGCAAGTCGAACTCAGGTTGATCGCATCAAAAGATTCCACACCCTACACCACTGAGCCTTTTGTTCAACATGCGTCTTTTGTAATGTTGTCTATGCCAACCAGACATTGGTGAGTGGAGCTATAGTGTAAATAGCCTCTGCCGACATGGTGGGCTATTTGCACATAGTGTAAATAGACACTCCATAACAGAAAGTCATTCTAATCACATATTTTTGAAAACTCACCGCTCATCTTTCCTTTCTCGTCAGGGTTGGCAACAATATACAACTGCATAACTGGAGCCAACTGGATTTCTAGACGAAGACTCTTCATATCAGCAATGATGAAGGAGGAAGAGGGCTTAAAAATGCTCACAGGACCTGGGACAACAAAATGGGTGGTTAGGACACAAAACAGAACATCTAGTCATCAGTGTCTTTTTATTCATGCTAATCTACATTTATAGAAGAAAGGAAAAGCCTTGCATCTTCCAAAAAATGAATTTAATTATGTTTAATTTAATTCAATGTTCAACATGCTTATAATAGAGCAATCCCCATTTTTGACAACCCACCTGTGGTGGCAGGAAGCTTATATGGACCATCTTTATTCAGTGTCACAACACCATTGGAGGAAAAATGAATCTGTTTTATAAGTAAAACAACAAAAAAGAAAACAACACATTTTTTTGTAATGGCATCTTGAAGGATTTTGATACATTTTGTTGAGTATAAAAGTAAAATGGTAGTGGAGTATGTCGTAGGTAATGTGCACTTTGCTGAAAGTAAGTGTGCCATTCTGAGCATAGACACATTTGCTGGTGCTCTTAGAAAAAAATATTTGGGTTATTTTAGAATTTGAATGATGAAAACATGGAGCAGTAGGAAAATTAAACAAAGTGCTTACAGTGGTCCCTGGGATGATGAGGGTAACTGAATTTAGACATGTGTCTGATCGGGTCCGATCACACTTTGCCAGGTTTCCCATGACAGCAATATCACTGTCATTAGAGCGCTGAAAAAAAAAGATTGTAAGAACCTCCAAATTATATAGTTTGTATATTCAGGTTCACGGAAACCTTTATAAAGTCCACACTTTTCTAATTGTGGGGATCATCTGCTGTACTGACACAGACCTTAGTGAGGATGTAGTCACAGTTGCCGCTGAAGGTGAAGGTCTTTCCATCATAAGTGGTGATGTGAGACCCTCCAACAACAGAGCAAATTCCGGGACATTCCAGGTATGTACAAGTCCAGTGTCCAGCGGAGCACACACTGACACAGTACAGCAGCAGTGTTAGCATGGGGATATGCATATATGTGGTATTAAAAGTGAATTTAAAATATTTAAATGTAAAAAAAAAGTTACCATTTTTTGCAAGTTTGTTTGTAAGACTCTCCTGATCGATATACTGTGCCGTTGTGCACACAAAGGCATTTGTTCACAGGAATACAACCACTGTGACCAATGTCATCCTCAACCATACCTTTACAAAAAGTAGGCAAAATGGTGTACCATTTTCATTATGAACATAATAAAATAAACAGTTCTGATATTAAGCTCTGCTTGGAGCTAATGCAATTCTTGAAGTATGATAAGCATATTTTTGCAAGGAGAAGCTTCATTTAAAAATAGACCCATCTAGGGGAATCTAGGTGCAGAGCTTTTGTAAATCTTTTCTCACCAAGAGGGCAGAAACAGCCGTCCACACAGTGTTCTTTACACAGTACACTTGCATCTGGACCTGAGCAGGTGTTCTTGCATGGATTCCCACACTCAAGGTATTGCATGCTCGGAGGACACGTCTTTGCTGCTCCGCAGAACAAATGAAATAGTATATCACAAAATATATCATCATTGCTGCTTTGCAAAACTGCAATTAACTGTTATGAAACATAGAATGTATCTATCTATTGTTTTTATATATATAAAAAATGATTTATTAATGATACTCACGACAGAGCTGTTCTGTCCTCCATGTTCCTGGTTCTCCTCCAGCATGTGTGCACAGTCGTGAAACCTCTGTGAGCGTGTTGCAGAGACAGTCGTCATTGCCGTAACACTGACACAGATCGTCTTCGCAGGCTTTTTCAAATGAACTCATGTCCATCACCCTGTAGCAGTCACTAAACCCTGGCCTGCTGAGATGCTGCTGGCAAATGTTTGTCTGGGAAATTCAGAGGACACAAATTTTTTTAGCATTTTAAAGGCCTTTCAACTAGGCAGTTTTATTTTAGTATCATTGAGATACTATTGTAGATTTTATTAATAGTCTGATAGCTATATATAGGGTTGTTTTGTCATGATTAATTTTAGTTTATTTTAAATGTCTATAATTTGTATCAATTTCAGTTTTTTATATTATTATTTTATTTTAGTTAGTATGTATTTTATTCCAAGTAACAAACAATGGTTTTAGTTTTATGATTTCCCTGCAACTATAGGATAACGTAAAAATGTTTACAAATATTGAAAAACTGATATATAATAGAATATAAAATCTAAAAGAAGCAATAGAATAACATCTCTTGTTCATTGTATACATTGAGTATATCAAAAAATATCCGTACCAATGTTCCAATTAGTAATTGATATAAAACAATTTAAAATGTAATATTCAACATTTACACTGAAAATATTTCACCTGTTTCAACTTAAAAACATTTGTTCAGTCGCTGCATTAAAATTTTAAGTTAAATCAACTCTAAAGTACAAGTCATTTCAACTCACTTTATTCTAGTGAGTTGAAATAACTTGTACTTTAAGTTGGTTTAACTTATGAGTTGAAATGACTTAAAATTTTAAGACAGCAATTGAATTTAAGTTTTTAAGTTGAAACAGGTGGGACCATTTTTATGACATTCAGGCACAGCTCCAAATTCTGTTAAAATAATAACAACTTTAATTTTGTTTCATAATACCTGGTTTTTGCACTGATCATTAGGATGAATTAAGACCTCACAGGATTCAGTTGGTAACACTTTCCATGTGGCCAAACCTATACAAACCAAATGTTTGGATGTCATATATTAAAATATTAATTACTAGATAATTTTAGTTTTTATCAAAATGAGGTTTACCGTTGTCAAATGAATCATCAGTCTTGTTGCCGTTGAAGTTTCCACAAAGTCCACAGGTCTGGCTTTGGTACTTTTTCGGAAGTTCAATCTGGGGAATATCATATTATGAAATATATGATTAACAGATGACTGAGATCAGGCCCTATTTGTCCAACTGTGTCACAAATATAGGTAACACTTTATTTTGATGTTTCACTTTAGACATTCTGCAAACTAATACAGCTAATATTAGTAGAATATCCACTGAATATCTGCTAGCACTTTATTTTAATTGTCCCCAAACTGACATTCTTCTGCTTATAAGTAACTTTGCAACTTTCCATGTCAGCTTATTCTACTAACCCTAATCATAACCCAACAGTCGACTAATACTGTACTAATACTCTAATGAGAGTTACTTGACACTAGTCATGTGATGGTATCAAAATTTCATGTTGTGATAATTGCTGAAGCTTTTTTCATGGTTTACACACTGTAAATAGGTTGCTGTAAATTTGACAGTAACTTACTGGCAATTGGATGCCAGTAATTTACTGTAAAAATGTTTACAGTATTATTACT
>NW_015508698.1:12534-13080 GCF_001515645.1 Sinocyclocheilus grahami | reverse complement strand
AACTAATGTTAACTAATGGAGCCTTAATGTAAAGTGTGACCAAACGATAACGAATCAAAACATTTTCAAACAATATCTAGTGCATGTTGTAGTCCAGATTAAAAACTTTGAAAATAAATAGTTGATTATATCTAAGTATTTAAGTATTTGGCCCTGTGATGGGAACCATTGTGAATAAAAAATTCTGAATGGCTGTTTAAATCATTTAAATACTGCTGTTCAGAAACAGAAAGCACAGCTGCCTTGTTTACGGGGTTACAGGGATAACGGCTGCATTTCTGCTGTTCCAACAGCGCCATCTGCACCTGTTTAATATTATCATTTAAAACTTTTTACATTATGATTGATCTAATATCTGTATTTTAGTAAGTGCCGTATTAAACGAATTTCAGGGCTGTGTATATAGGCCATTATACAAAATCATCTGCAATGTTTTAATTGGAAAGATAGTTTACAGGGTTATAAAAATAAAAAAGAATAACCATTAGGGAACGCTCTGTTTAAGTTATTTTTAGGTTATTTAAAAATAACCACCCTGCAACGTTC
>NW_015508698.1:0-12209 GCF_001515645.1 Sinocyclocheilus grahami | reverse complement strand
GTCAAGTTTATAAAAATAAAAAAACTCACACTTTGTTATCCATGATGATGTTGTTGCTGGTGAGTTCAATGACTGTGCCCTCCAGATTGACAGTGATTTTGCTGAAAATGACTGAGTTATTTACTATCTTTTTTTGCATTTCAATGCTAAAATACTTGCTGTTGCACAACTCAGCCAGAATGTAGTTGCACGTGTTTGGCACTTGAAAGAAATGACCATCGAAGGTCTTGAAGTGGAAATTTCCCCATGTGCTACAGATCGTGGACTGATGATCAGGATTTGGTGCAACTGAACCAAGAGAGAAAGTAAAAAAATATGTGGTCTATAAGTAGAAAATAGTAAATAGTAAACTGGCACTGAATAGGCACTGAATAAGCAGTTTCAGTGATTTAAAAAAAAAATTAAGGACTGCATACCTGTAGTTACGATCACATTTGTCATGTCAGGGAACACTAAAAATGGAAGACAAAGAGGAACATCATTAAACAGTTTGAATCGTTTTAAATAATTAAAACTCTTTTTAATTATTTTAATTATTTAATTAATCATAAATCAATGCATGTAGTACTAGGGCAAAAATAATTAACTGACTAATTATGCTAGGTGCAATTAATAAACTAAAATTATAGTTTCTATCGGGTCAAACTCAGTTTGTTCAAATTAAAAGTTTTGATGTGCATATATTATTGTACTACTACTAATAATAATAATGATACGTTTTATTTATAGAGCACCTTTCCAGGGCTCAAGGACGCTTTACAATGTACATTCCACTAGAAAAGAATAACACTGAAAGGGGAGACAATGATGACCAACAATAGTTAGTAGAAACAGTAAAAGAGCATTATATAGACGGGGCAACATATAGCAGAAAAGAATCTAGCACACCAAATACAAAATGTAAGGATGGTAACATTCAGAAAATAAGTGAGTTTTGAGTAATGATTTAAATTCAGAAATATTATTAACACAACAGAGTGAGCAGGGGAGAGAATTCCAGAGTTTCGGTGCAATAACACTGAATGATCTGCCCCGCATTGAAGAGAGGCGATACCGAGGGACAACGAGAAGGGAAGAGTCCGAAGATCGTAGTCAACGAGTCGGAGTGTAGGGGAGAAGCAGGTTACAAAGGTACGAGGGAGCCAAGCCATGCAATGATTTGAAAGTGAGCAGGAGAATTTTGAATTTAATACATACTGAAAGCCAGTGGAGATCATACAAAATTGGGGTGATATGAGCAGAACGCTTGGTGTGGGTAAGTATTCTAGCTGCAGAGTTTTTAATGTATTGCCATCTGGAAATGGAGCTGGCAGGTAAAATAATGAAGGGGCCATTACAGTAATCAAGGCGTGATGTAACAAATGCATGGATAACAGTTTCAGTGTCTTTAACACAGATCATGGGACGGAGCTGGAGAACCCGACGCAGATCAGAGAATGCTGATTTGGTGATAGAGTTTATATAAGCCTGAAAGGAGAGAGAGGAATCGAAGATTACACCTACATTTTTAACAGTATTGATGGTTTGATGTAAGAACCAGCAATCTCACAGGTGAAATTAGTTGGAATATTGCTAGTGAGTGACAGAGTTCCAATAAAAATGAGTTTTGTCAGTTTTGTCTCAGTTTTGTCCATGTTAAGTTTCAGAAAATTTAAGTTAAGCCAATGTTTTATTTTTGTTCACACAAGCAGAGATTTTGTCAATTTGGGCAGGGAGAGCAGGTGTACAGATAGTGTACAATTGGATGTCATCAGCGAAAAAGTGATAATTTAGACCATGACGGTGTAAGATCTGACCAAGTGGCATTTTGTAAATTATGAATAATAATGGCCTGAGAACGGATCCCTGGGGGACACCTTGCTTCAGTAAAGGTAATCGAAAATCCTTTACTGATATGTAAAATTGTCTGTCAGAGAGATAGGAAGGAAACCAAGAAAGGGCATCACCAGAAATACCCAAATCTGAGAGACGAGAAATAAGCAATTCATGGGAGACTGTGTCAAAGGCAGAGCTGAGATCAAGTAACAGAAGTATAGACAAAGAACCAGAGTCGCCAGAAAGTAGTAGATCATTCACTACCTTTACCAGTGCAGTTTCGGTATTATGGAGTGTGCGAAAACCGGATTGAAAGGGATCAAAGAGATTATTTTCGATTAGAAAAGATTGAAGCTGAGAGGCAACAGTACTTTCCAGTAATTTAGCAATGAAGGGTGTACATAGATAGAGGGTGTACTTAGATAGAACTGAAGGACTGCAGCGGTTTTGAGTGGCAGAGGAAATGAAGCAGAGGTAAGTGATGTATTAATGAAGTGAGAGGTGCAGAAATAAAATAATGGCAAAGTTTCAGAAGAGAAGTAGGAGCAGGGTCAAGTCGACAGGATGAAGAGCTCGATTTCAAGATTAACTCAGAGACGGAAGATGGAGTAGTCAGAGAGAAAAACAAGTTAGGGACTTGTAATGTTGTGCAATAATATATTATAGTCATCTAACCTGCTTGTGTCAGCTGGAGCCCCAGCAGTAGGACGACCCATCTCAGCATCCACATCTGGGACATCCTCACAGTCCCCATGCAGACAACAACCATCCTCAAGAGCTAATGTGAACTGTCTGTCAAAACTTGCTCTTTTATAGGGAATTTTCATCTTTGGAAAAATTTAATTTGTGATCAGAAGGTAGAACCCATCTAATGCATTACCATGGGATTCTATCTTTTAATCAGACAAATGTTTATTGTCCTATAGCTGTGTTTGAGATTAAACATTTATGCAAACCTTAGTTGTGAAAAACATTTTTGCCACTCACAAAACTGGGTGTATCTGCGTTTCATCTCAAACTAAACAAGGGTGTGAATCCAGTGGGCACACAATTCTTTCCTAGAGAAACTTATCAATATCTACCCATCTACTAGTTCTGGGTTAGCAAAAAGTCTATTTGCATTTTCATTTACATGACACAACATTGCCAGTTATTTTGCCGTTTTTTCAATGAAAATAGTTCCAAAAGGAAATCAAAGCAGGAAAGAATCTACAGCACCTTCATAAATTGAAAAAATGAAAAATACAAAAATACAACAGATGAACATTTGTTATTAGTCATTTTAAATGTAGAATTGGCACTGTATTTTTTAGGGCTTATATGGAACTATAACATGCGCAAGACCTGTCTGGAAATACCTAAGCTGTGCATTTCCTGAAAATAAGGGGCCTGGCTCCCCCATAGCGATTTAAGAATTGTACTAAATATTTATTTATAAAGTTTTTTTCTATGAAGTAAAAATGCATATAATGCAGTTAATAACACATGTAAAAGTGAATACGCAAAAGTTAATACATTTTAAATTGTTATTGTAAGTAAATTAATAAATCAAAACAAATTTAATTTGCGTAAGAATTGTCACGTGACAAATCTGCATTTTGGTGGATAAAAGACTTAACGGTAATGCTTGCCTGTTGTGTGGAATAAAATTATGTTCCGCGTTTTTAACAACATACACGAACTGCAGAGCAATCTGGAGACAACAAAAAACTCAGATGAAGATATTAATGCCGTGCTTAATGATTCCGGACCCCGGCAATCAGATAAAGGTGATCCACAGGACGCAGCCGGTTTAGCCGCACACTACTTTTATGCCGACCATTTACATCCAAATGTTATTTAATTTTCACAGAACACAACCTTTAAATAGATTTTAGAATACAAACTGTTTATCGTCTATTCAATAAGACTAAATAAAAAGTGTGCGCCTCATTGTGCATTAACTTGAATCAAGCCCAACAAATGAGTAATTCACTCCTTGATTGGCTTAATAAAAGCTTCCTTTAAGATCGTTTTGATAGACATGTTTATTGTGCATTTTAAACGTGTTTATTGCTAAGTTTAGTGTGGCAGAATAGAAGCGCAGCTGTAATTCGTGGGCAATGTATGTGGTTACCATGACAAACTCATGCACTTGCCACTGCTCTATGTGAATATGTAGATTTACTATAGCAAAACTAAAATGTGTTTAAAAGTACGTCTGACCAAATTCACCAGTTCGGTTTGGCCCAAACATCAAGCTACGCCTATGCTGGCCGGATATGCGGAGCATTCGCAGCTTATATGGACAGAACACCAATGGTGTACATACTATAAATCAGTACATCAACAATAGTGCACGTTTGGTTGGTTCAGACATAAGAATTCATAATTTCCTTCATTGATATATCCTGGTTGGTCTGTCACTTACAACACACGATCAAATCCATTTACTAAACCTGATCATATATGTGATTTATTAGTGAGATTCCAGGCCTTATTTATCCAACTACTGTATGCCACAACATCACTCCATGGTTGTTAGACCACTTGATAGACTTCCACCAAAAGTCAATATTCAAACATGTATGATTGAATACAATGTAAGATGTCTGGAACAACCAGCTGGTTTGCTGTTGCTTATTTATCCAATGCTTTTCTGTTTAAATATCTTATCATAATTAGAATCCATATCCTGTTTCATGCCTAATATGTTCCTTGTTTCTTTTGGATTGCATGCAAAGAAACAGTACTTCATAATTGCCAGGTACATGACCTTTCTCCTAAGCACTGGATTCATTCCTTATTGGAAATATTATATCTGGAACTGTCTTCTGCACGGACTAATTACGCAACGCCTTCTACTTTATCTATTTGGAAGAACTGGATTTCCATAGTCTCGAAGATTTTGGTCATTTAATCTAAAGATGTAATTCTGTTGTTAATATTATTACCGATTTTGCTTGTATATATTTTTATATATATATTTGATTTGATATTGGGTTGATTATGTGGGTCCTGGGGTACGATGGGGTGGGTGTGGGATGGGGGGAGGTTCTGGGAGGGCAATGGTTTATTTAATAGGTTTTCTCTGCTTTGTTGTAATGTTTTTTTTGTGTGTTCTATCAAAATAAAAAACAGTGAATTACAACAAAAAAAAATTGCCAGGTATTATCAACAAACCTAAATCATATGGCCATTACAAATATTACATTGTATTTACACAGAGATCGAATCAAACCATACATAGGCAGAGTGGTCTACCTCCCAAAAGACAAGCTGTTCATGTTTGTCGGAGATCTTGATACCTGATTGTAATTTCAGACTTGTAGGATGCATTAATTAAACATCCTGTCAGACCTGGTATATTACAAATAAACACATTTTGCATGATTAATCAATTTCTATTTGAAATATGGTGGTACTTAATCTACTGCTAAGGATTCTGGGATTGACATTCTCACATAGCAAAAGTTTTAATAATAGGAAACAAAGTCAAGATGCCAACAAATAATATTCCATATCAGTAAATAAAGACTAATGTGATTTACTAAAAAAGCAAAAACTGTGTTATTAATGTAATGAAAAAGTATTTGTGATTTGTACTTATCGTACTATAATATTGGACAAACTGTCACATGGCTAACCCTAAATCAATTATTAGCCATAAATCAAAAATGACAGTTAGTTGTGCTGCAGGCACACTCCTCAACATGGATGTACGTGTAGGTCACTATGTCTCCGTTTACGCAACCAAGATTCACTGTGCGATTACTTGAGCGAGTGGCTTGCCAACAGCTACAAGAGGTCAATCCAGGTTCAGTGTACCTACGCATGTGAGAAAGAGAGAAAAACACATGTATAGCACTCAGGCACACTCCTCAACATGGATGTACGTGTAGGTCACTATGTCTCCGGTTACGCAACCAAGATTCACTGTGCGATTACTTGAGCGAGTGGCTTGCTACAAGAGGTCAATCCAGGTTCAGTGTACCTACGCATGTGAGAAAGAGAGAAAAACACATGTATAGCACTTCAAATCGGTCACTTATGAGGGTCTGTTTCAGTTAGGATGTGGCCTGTGTAGGTCTGTGTGTACTCACCTGCTAAAGCTGGTACAGTCTCCACCACAAAATGTCAGGTCCATTTTCTTCTCTGACTGACAGACAGTCATTGTGATTTATGTAATCGCAAAGGTCTGTACTTGACATCCTTTAATTTGATCCACACCAACAAAACACAGGCAGGTAACATGGAGAAAGTTGTTTTCATATAGGATGTAACACATATTAGGGTAAGAAGGTGAGATAATTTCGTATTTTTTATTGATTATTTTTAATAATTATTCCTTTAAGTTCCATTTTTGTCCATTTCAGTTGACCAAACATTTACCCTTACCTTAAGTATGCCGTGTTGGGGAAGCTACTCTGAAACTGTAGCTTGACCAGCTACAAGCTACTCGTAAATTAAAGTAGTTATACATTCAAGCTACCCTTCTGAAAAAGTAGCTAGCTACACTACAAGTTACTGTCAAAAAGTAGCTAGCTACATTGAAACTACTTTCAACTTTTTTCTTTTTTTTTTACAATTAACATTACAAATAACGAAATAATTATTAATGAAGCATTATAATGAAGTTATAAGTAAAATATAATGACGTTACAAGTAATATATTTGAGGTTTAAAACAACATACTGTAATGCAATCATGATTTCAAAGAGTAGGGTGAATTCAGGTTGATTGGGACACTTTTCCAAGCCATTTCAATGACAAAAAGTTTCCCAAACATTTCATTTTGTAAACTATTCGATACACACAATAATAAAATACAGTATATTGCCATATATTGTCATAAAATAAGCAGGTTAAACTCACAGCACATGCGGTATTTACTGACTGGGAATGGAGACGTCAATAATCAGCTGTGCGCTTTGCGTGAATCCCGCCACAACCATCCTTTGACAAATGATAAGCACACTACTATATCATGATTTTATTTTCTGTTCGATTAAGTGTTCATTACAAAACTGTGGGGGGACAGATTAAATTATGACTGTACATCATTGTAAAATAGACATTTGATCTAGAGTGCAATAAAGAAGAACAATTTATCAGTTTAAAAAGGCTATTATTCACCTCCGAAGACCAAACAAAGTAGTTTCGCTTTCACAACGAAGCACACAGCGCCTTGTCGTATGGCAGCGGTGGCAACAATACTACAGCTATAAAAAAGTTACGCCTTCTTTCTTTGCGTGAACATTTGGGCGGTGTTATGCAAATCTTCCCACATAGTGACGTAGATATGTGGGGGCGTGTTAGAACGAGCCGTTTTAGGTAGGTGAGGTTTACTCTTAACTTTTATAAAGAATATCTCTTTGGATTTGAGACTTTAGTCTTTGCAACTTTACAGACCTTCTTTATGCACCAAGAGCTTGTAACACTCCAAAGAGAAAGGAAAATTTGAAATTGCATCATATGACCCCTTTAAGTCTTCGACGTAGACCGCATTTTAATCTTTGTTTTGCATAAATTACAGTTGATTCATGTGAAACATCCACTCCTGTGTACATCCTTTGCAATATCATCAGACGATCTCTTGTGAGTGGAAAGACTGTAAAGCCGCGCTATGCGTGAGATCACAACAACAGATGGCGGTAATTAACAAATTTAGTTTGTGATCTAGTCAGAAGAAGACGCTGCGCTGCTTCAATGCATTACAGGCTTGTGACTCGTCAGAATGCAAAACGTAATGTTGCGTTTAGTCACGCTACACTGCTTGCAGGAAAAAGTAGCTAGCTACAGGAAAAGCTACACTGTTTTAAAAGTAGCGTCGCTAATGTAAAGCTACTGAAATATGTAGTTAAGCTTGGTCACTGAAGCCCTGCGGATTGCATAAGCTGATTACAAATCATCAGTTGTCATTCTGCTGGACCTATCTGCCACTTTTGACACTGTGAATCATCAGATTCTTCTGTCCACCCTCTCATCACTGGGCATCACAGGAACTTCATTTCACTTGTTGGAATCCTATCTCACAGGAAGGTCTTTCACAGTTTCACAGCTTGGGGAGGGGAGGTATCCAAAACACATCAACTGGCCACTGGAGTTCCTCAGGGATCAGTTCTTGGAACCCTCCTCTTCTCCATGTACACTACAACACTGGGATCCAACATACAAGTACATGGTTTTTCCTACCATTGCTATGCTGATGACACACAGCTCTATTTTTCTTTTCAACCAGATGATCCAAAGGATCTCAGGCTGCCTAGCGGACATCTCAGCATGGATGAAAGAATATCACCAGTTCAACCTTGCAAAAGACTGAACGTCTCGTCTTCCCTATGACACGACTCTAAAGTACAATTTCACCATCCAGCTGGGTTCATCAAAAATTACCCAGTCAGAAATCTTAGCGTAATCTTTGATGACCAGCTGACATTCAAGGACCACACTGCAAAGAGTGTTCGATCATGTATTTTTGCACTGCACAACATTAGAAAGATCAGGCCCTTCCTGCATGCTGCACAACTTCTTATCCAGACTGTAAACTCCAGCTGAAAACTGATCTCTTCCAATTATGAAATTATGCACTATTTATCATCTATAATGGCTGTATATTCCTATATAAAAATATATAAACATGGTAGTGTATTCCCTAGTTCCTACACTTTGTTTTCAGACATAATAATTTACTTGTATTAGGCTTTGCATTTGGATATATGTTTTGGATATGCTTATTTTCAAAGTTGAGATCTTTTTTTCTGTTAATTTGAAGTGTCAAGTTTTTGCATTATTATTATGGTCAAATGTGGGCACAGAGAAAACATTTTGATAATCATACTAGCTGCATATTATAGCTTAATCAGTCACGTGAAGTAATCAGAATGTTGTGTCAGTAGACTGGGGCAATATTTCAAAATATATCATTAATGGTTTACATACCATGAACAGATATCTGGTCTGTGTACTCTCCTCTCTCCTATTTGAAAAAATCTGCATCGCAAATCGATCAGCCATTGACTAATTAAGATTGAAATAACTTTATTGGCATGGCAAAAGGATTAATCGACGATAAGGCTATGTGTCCACCAAAGCTAGCCAGCTGAAAACTGCAGGCACTCTGCTTAAATCGCCTAGCTTTGAGCTTCTGTGTTTTTTTTACTTTGTTTTCAGACGCTTTGGCTGCTATGATGGGAAGTATAAATATAGTAACTAAGTGTTACTAGTATCTGATTTTGCAGATAGTTTATTTCTGAATATAAAAATGTAGACAAAATATAAAGTACTTGCTCTAGCCCTTGTTTTAAAGGCAGGAAAGGAGGTTTGTTTAAAAAGACATTTTTTGTTATGCTGGTTGAAAGTCTCTTTACATAATGATAGCAATCACTAAGTTAGGTGGTCTAAATGTATTTATTAGGGGGCTATTCTAATGACCTTAGAAAAAGTGTTGCTGTTGCTCATCAGGTTAGAAATCGTTACAAAACCATCTCTAAAGAGTTTGGACAGTCAGTCAGACAGACTGTGTACAAATGCAGGAAATTCAAGACCACTGTTACCCTCCCCAAGAGTGGTCGACCAACAAAGATCACTCTAAAAGCTGTAATAAACGGTAATAATCCACAAGGCTGCAAAGGAACCCAAGGTAACTTCTAAGCAACTAAATGCCTTTCTCACATTGGCTAATGTTAATGTCCATGAGTCCATCATCAGGAGAACACTGAACAACCATGGTGTGCATGGCAGAGTTGCAAGAAGAAAGCCACTGAACATTGCTGCCCATCTGCAGTTTGCTAAAGATCATGTGGACAAGCCAGATGGCTATTGGAGACATGTTTTTTGGACAGATGAGACTAAAATAGAACTTTTTGGTTTAAATGAGAAGCGTTATGTTTGGAGAAAAGAACACACTGCATTCCAGCATAAGAAACACATCCCATCTGTGAAACATGGTGGTGGTAGTATCATGGTTTGGGCCTGTTTTGCTGCATCTTGACCAGGATGACTTGCTATCATTGATGGATCTATGAATTCTGAACTATACCAGCATATTCTAAAGGAAAATGTCAGGACATCAGTCCGAGAACTGAAACTCAAGAGAAAGTGAGTCATGCAGCAAGACAACGACTCAAGCACACAAGTCATTCTACCAAAGAATGGTTAAAGAAGAACAAAATTTATGTTTTGGAGTGGCCGAGTCAAAGTCTCGACCTTAATCCAATAGAAATGCTGTGGAAGGACCTGAAGAAAGCAGTTCAGGAGGAAACCCACCAACATCACAGAGTGGTTCTGTACTCAGGAATGAGCTAAAATTCCTACAAGTCATTGTGCGGGACTGATCAGCAGTTAAGAAATGATTAACTGCCATTATTGCTGCAAAATGGGGTCACATCAGATACTGAAAGCAAAGATTCACATATATATAACAATGGATAATTTTTCTCAATAATAATAATAATAATTTTTGTCTCATTTGTTTTATTGGGTTCTCTTTGTTTACTTTCAGGACTTGTGTGAAAATCTGAGGATGTTTCCGTTTGTATTTATGCAGAAATATAGAAAAGTTATTGCTGCAAAATGGGGTCACATCAGATACTGAAAGCAAAGATTCACATATATATATATAACAATGGATAATTTTTCTCAATAATAATAATAATAATTTTTGTCTCATTTGTTTTATTGGGTTCTCTTTGTTTACTTTCAGGACTTGTGTGAAAATCTGAGGATGTTTCCGTTTGTATTTATGCAGAAATATAGAAAATTCTAAAGGGTTCACAAACTTTCAAGCAGCACTGTATGTTCTATATAGAATGTGTGTAGTATGAGTGTAATCTGGACATACTACATTCCTGGCCATGTTATGCCAATTTCACATGACCTTCCAGCACCAGTTGCATCACTTCACTGCCATTCACAAATCCTTTCCCATGGCCACATGGGATAGTAAAGTGTACATTGTATGCACACTTCAGAATCTGACCGGATGTACTGTGAATTCAGACATACTTCTTTTGTCACATACTGTTTTTCGCCTGCTATATAGTTAGGAAGTATGTGATTTCAGATGCAGCCACAGTGTTAGAAGGAAGAACAAAACCTAATAACCATTTTCAAAGCGAAAACAAGGATTCTTTCTGCATGGGGCACGCCCAGTAACCCGCATGGATCCACGTTCAAAAAAAAAAATGTACACAAAAAAAGTGTAATTGTTTAAATATTATATTCATATATGCTGAGGACTGGTGACTGATAGACGAGTTGAAATCAGGCTAAAACCTCCCTAACCAGAGAAGAACCATGTGACAATGTGTTCTTTCCCGTTTTGGTAATTGGACAATACCTGAAATACTAAAACGCTTTAATAGCCAGTGAATTTAAAATATGTGTTGCAGAGTAAAAATATGAGAAATACCATTTACTTATATTTGTCAAACCGGAACACAAGCTCCGCCCATTTAAGACATTGTGCAACTGCCATGCTACCAAGTGTTGTTTTCTTTATTTTTTCCCATCATGCTCCGTAGAGTTGAGAGCGGAACTATTTTATGGGTTTATTTAAAACGTTGAACACACCATGAAGCTTAAAAATCATTTTTCGAACTGATATTTCTGAGAATTGTATCGTTGGTTGTGGAAAGGCATTATTAATGGGTAAGTCAGGAGATGTGGGTTATTAAGATAGTGTTGCTCCTCTCTGCAGTGAATGCTTATTTAAGTAAATCTATATTTGCCATGTTGTTTAATAGCCGGTATTATATAAATAAACCTGCAAAAACCTTTCGACCACTACTAGTTTTGGTAAGCTCGCATTTCACACTAAGCGTGTTGGACTCGTGTCATGAGTTTTTATACAGTCTATGGTCATGAAGCAATTATGCTTGTTATTTACAGTAAATATGCACGCATTTGTGTCATGAACTCGATTTATCTATGCATTTAGGTCAGGCATTCGAATTTTTGTTTTGCCCGCATGCATGAATGAAAAGTTAAGGCATACCCACATTCAAGTAGTCATCTAAGTTTTGTATGGATTTGAGGTTTGTGCATGCATTTACAATAAATTTTTTGTATGCATATGTTTTATACTGTACATTGGAAGTTTATTCATGCATGCATTTTATCTCATCCTTCATGCATTTATGTCATGTATTGATTTGTTCATTAGAGCACAATGACAGATGCTCTCCTGAGGAGGTGGATGGAGACAGCTGTGGATCCTCCGCTGCAGGTTCACTGGAGATGGACCGCAACCCGTCGCCTCCACCGGAGGAAGATGAGACCGAGGTGGACGCCATCGGGGAAACGGTGTACAGTAAACACTGGCTCTTCAGCACCCTGACACGCCTTATTCAGGTAACCATGCATGCTAGACTTCCACATCATTGGTCTCCACAGTGTCGGCCCGCAGAGTTGTG
>NW_015508697.1:19214-20023 GCF_001515645.1 Sinocyclocheilus grahami | reverse complement strand
TTTTTAAAAAAAATATCATAATTATTACAAACATTTGAATGGTAGTGTATGTTTAAAAAAATTAATTTAAAAATCTGTATTATCAATATATATTCAGAGCCGGTGCCAGGGCACATACATCGGGGGGCATTTATATGTATATGCGGGGCCGAATCACATTAAGCGGGGTTGGGGGGGTTGTCAGCTGTTTATTTTATATATAAAATCTATTTTTGGCCAGATGGGCTTATATCTGTAAAATCCATGTATTAGTAGAGTTGGGGTATTTGGACTCGGATTCAGACTGCAATTATGAATGAACTTGGACGGACTCGGGTGGACTTATACTCAAACTTGACATGGACTCAGACATTTTGGACTCAGAAATGTTTACAGATGTACAGATGAATCCACTTCATGTGTAATATGAAAGATAAAAAGAAATATGTAACAACATAAAATCAAGATTAAAATACAGTCTCCTACTCAAACTCAATTGGTTAAGGACTAGGACTCGACAAGGTGGACTCGGCCCTTACACTATATATTAGACTGATCCATCTATCCAAATGTTAAGTGGCTTCTGTGGTTCTTTTCACATAATGACTCTTATGAAAGGGTCTCTTGTGGTTTTGGAGAAATTAAGGGCATTGACGTAAGGGCATCGTAAAACGAACATTCACAGGGATATCAACAGGAGAACTGTGATGCAGGAGCCATGAGGAGCTGACAGTGGCCCTGTTGTCTCTAAGTCAAGGGCCACAGAACAGATTGCAGTGAATTCTCAGATCACAGCTTGATGTGGACAGAAAAAAAAAAGAGAAAAAAAA
>NW_015508697.1:10675-12864 GCF_001515645.1 Sinocyclocheilus grahami | reverse complement strand
TATTTGAAAAAATAATGTGTTTTTTGAACATTAAAGCATGTCAGCTTATTCTTTTACACCAAATACACAAATTAATGATCGGTTACACTTTATTCAGATAGTCCACTTTAGACATTCTACTAACTATAAGTAACTTTGTAACTACATGTCAACTAATTCTCATTAATTTGCAACTACATGTTTCCTAACTCTCAGAGTAGACTTAGGGTAGGTTTAGGGTTAGTAGAATAAGTTGACAAAGAAAGGGTTAGAAGATATTAAGCAGACAGTCTACTAATACTTTACTAACTACTAGTTGGCATGTAGTTGCAAAGTTACTTGCTGTTAATAGAATGTCTAAAGTGGACTATCGAAATAAAGTGTCACCTAATGATCTTTAAAATAGCATCATATGACCCCTTTAAGGCTGTAATCAAATCAAAACAGCATTCAGGGCAAATTACTGCAAGGTTTACGCAATGATTTAAAGAAATTGTTCACCCAAAAATGAAAATTTGCTAAATATTTATTCACCTTCAGGCCATCCAAGATATCAATGTTTGTTTCTTCAAAAACATTACCATTACGTCACTTGCTCACCAATGGATCCTCTGCAGTGAAGTGCCATCAGAATGAGAGTTCAAACATCACAATAATCCAGAAGTAATTCACATGACTCTAGTCTAGTCCATCAATGAACGTCTTTTTTCACTGGATAAAGCAATATTATGGACAAGAGGACTCCTATTTTAGTTGAAAACAATGTTTCAAGTTAAAAGAAGTCTTCATGATAGATTTGTTATTAACATGCAGCTTGTGGATTACTTACATTACTTGATTATTGTGATGTTTTTATCAGCTGTTTCTGACGGCACCCATTCACTGCAGAGGAAATGATGTAATGTTAAATTTCTCCAAATCTTTTCCAGATGAAAAAAAGAAACTCATCTATATCTTGGATTACCTGAGGGTCAGTACATTCAGCAAATTTTAATTTCTGGTCAAGCTTTCTCTTTAACATTTCTCTTTCATAACATTTCATAACTCTTTAGTTAGTGTTATGATGGTCTTTTGGATATTTATTTTTTTGTATTGCTATAAATGTAGATTGGCTTAAAATAATAACAGTCTTGAGCTGATAAAATCATAAAAAAATAAATCTGTGATCTCTTGCGCTTTGATAATTAGTCAGATTGCAATCATGTAAAAGATCCAATTAATGAGAAATAAAATCTGTGACTGCACCAACGAACGGCAACTCATGATATTAGAGCACATATTCATACCCCTGAATAATAATGTATACATATAAAGATGTATTTGACATATTAAATGTTCGATGTTTATTTCTTGTAATGTCACATTATTTTCATATAAACACTGTGAAAATACATAAGTATTAATTTACTGGTGTTGTTACCTTATTTTCCCAGCCCGATACACATTCTTGCTGATGAATAACATCTTGACGGAGTGACTCACAGGGTTCAATCTCCCTAATTGGCACATGGAGTAACATCTCCATCCATGAATTTCCGCTGGATGAGAAAACATTGTTTGAAAACAGAGTTCAAAGAACAAACAGAAAAAAAAACAGCCTCTTTCTGTCTTTTTCTCGATGTGATTTCATCCAGATCTGTCTTTCACCTCTGCCAGGCTGATGACAGATGTGAATTTGCTCTGCCACTCTTGTTTCTCACTATGTTTCCCGCAAGTGGGGTTATTGGCTCTGTTTTTATTTGGATCTCTGAATTATTTTGCTACATGGACAGAGGGAGAGGTTTAGACAAACATATCATGTTTAGTTCGGCTGTTTCTTGTATTGCTTCCATCAGTGCTCTGAAATGTTGCTGAGAGGTATCGAGTTAGGGGCCAAAAAAATTTCTTATATAACTTATTTTATTTTGATTAGTTGCCGTTGCATTACTTTAAGATTTTCATTTAATATTTTATATTTACATTTTTAAAACTGTGAATGTGTAAATACATTGAAGTTTTAGATGCTGTAAATGTGTCTACATTGTACATTTTACACAAACATACAAAAATGACATGTAGGTGTTACCTACAAAAAAGATCTAAATATACTAATGAGAACTGGTTTCTTTGGTGTAGGTCGTATTTGTTTGTTAACGTTTTAGAAACATGTAGTAGATCCAGCAGAGACATAAGGGTAAATTCAAATTCACTGTTGGAAAAGACAACATCTA
>NW_015508697.1:9745-10428 GCF_001515645.1 Sinocyclocheilus grahami | reverse complement strand
GAAAACATACTCTGTATACATATGTACTGCAATTTTAGAAATAAATGACCAATTATAATAATAATAATAATAAATAGAAAATATACTGTGCATCATTAAAATGGCTCTTATGTCAGTCAGAAAGTTAAATGTTCGGTATAATTTATGGATTGCTTCCCTTTTGAGAGGAATGTCACTGAAAGTCCCAACTATTTTAAATAGACATAAATATACACTATGCTTTGTTACAAAATTTGAATAAGCCCACGCTACAATTCTCCATTTTTTAGGTGGATGCTAAAGAACTCCAGAAGCAGAGATTTTCTTCTTGGTCATCCTGTCAGGTTTCGTACTGACTAATGGCCTGGTCATGACTGACTACTTTGCATGACGTATGATACACCCATCAGTCTGAGTCTATCATGCCGTTAATCACAGTTGAAATATGGAAGAATACGTATGGACAGTCTCAGTAAATCATAGTTATCCTTCATCAGGGAGTCAATTATGCAACACCAAAAAGGGTTTCTGCAATAACCTTGAAGATCTGCACATGAAGAAAAAAAAAAGACCTCGAGTCGGAGAACTATAAGATCAAATCTATAAGATAAAATGTCAGGCATCGCTGAATACTCCTCATTTTTATGATTTTATCTGTCTTCCAGATTAAGTAGGTATTAGTAATAGATATAATCCCTCTAGAA
>NW_015508697.1:4520-6706 GCF_001515645.1 Sinocyclocheilus grahami | reverse complement strand
ATTGTTTTGAAATTATATATATGACTGAATTGTGAAATTGAAATGGCGTTAAATCATAAATAAATAAATCAAATCAGTGTATTAGACTGATTTCTGAATAAACCGACAAAATGTATGGTTTTCCTTTACCGTTGTAAGATCATAAACAGCTAAAGCATAAATAGATTGACACAGCTATATTTTTGCCCATTACTCCAATTTCTAATGCCATGTAAATGCCTTAACCGTCATTCTGTCAGCTTACTGAAGTGCACGTGTAATATATGTCCTTAAGGCAGATTTAAATGCATCCAGCCAACAGCGTGTGTTTGCAATAGGGGAGGAGGAAATATATTGAAGATTCCAAAAAAAAAACAGTAGTCGTCAAAACTTCAAATGTGAGAGGAGAATGAGTCTGTGCAAGTTTACCGTTGACATTTTGGAATATTCCTCTTCATTTAACATCACAACTCACATAACAAATTGAATACTTTGAGTACAATACATGCTTAAGTTTTGATGTCACCACCGGCAAATGACCAGATTTTTTAATAAAGTCTTGCAAATATTGTTTACTAGCTCTGCCGGGTTATTGATTTGCATGGAAAACAGGTTATTTCAATAAACTAATTTTTGGTTGTTATCAGCATATTGGTGTGCATGTAAACACGCTCAATCAAAAATCTCCTCCAGACAGACAGCCTGTGTGGAATGACTATATATATTCTGCAGATTATTTTGTGGAATTGTCATTTTTGAGTGAACTATTCTTTCATTTCTACAAGAAATCACATCTTATATACTATAACAAAGGCGGTATTGTAATGCACTTCACAATTACACCACTTCTGAGAAAGATACAGTAGCATAGTGCTTCAATTGTAATCCTGATTGGATGACTTTTGCAGTCATAGAGCCGCGGGAATTCTAGCAGATCTATCCAGTGGCATTAAAAAACAATAAGTGAAATATTACACAGCTCCATTGTGAGTTCTGGAGATGCAGAGGTAGGCTAACTCCAGGAACTGTGTAGGCTGTAATAAAACTGCTAGTGATTGTGTTTGTGAGTTTTATCAGCCCCCCATCTGCTGGAGATTTACAAGAAATATCACACTCCGGGGTTGACATTCCCACTATCACTCCTCAAGCCTTTCCTCCTCTTTTTTTCACTCGCCTACAGGCCAAAAATGAACTGTAATTTCCTAAATCATATGTGACGAGATACTCACTAAATACCCACAAGTGCATACTCAGCTGACTATAGAACACAGATTCTGTGCAGAATCACTTTGTCTTGTCATAAACAGCAATGGGCTTTATTATTTCATGTTTAACAGGTCATCAAAGGCAGAAGCAATAAACAAATTTGACAAATAAAGATGCCAGGTATTATTTGTAGGGTTAGTTTTGCAAACCCCTAGTGAAAAAAAGTACTCTTTAGCATAAAAAAAAAATTGTACAAGTACTTATTACAGAAATAATGTACTTTGAAGAATATACATACACTTAAGTGTGAACTGAATGTAATAGTTTCTGGACACTTGAATTCATCTTAACTGCAATTAAATGAAAATGTAAAAATGAAAAATAAATAAATGTAATATAAACTAGAGTTAAATTATTATAATCAACTAAAGCACATGTACTTTAGTATGTAGTCAACACATCAAAGTAAGTGTATTTCTTTACATTATTAAACAGTGATTTAAAATGTACTTTGAATTAAAACTTTTAATTTGACACTATTACAAAGTGCACTTTTTAAAAGCGTTCTTAAGTTTGTTAAGAAACATAGCAATGAAAGTGTACTATTACGTACACTGAAGTAGCCTTTTCAACTTGAATCTGCAAGTTCAGTTAAAAATATACTTTACAGATTTGAAGTACACTACAAGTGCACATTCAATATAATTAAGCACACTCCTTTTTCACGAGGGACTGCCGGTTGCTTTTAGGTTCAGCACAGTAAGGTTTGTTGTTTCTTCATAATAACTTTGAAATAACATTGAACCTGTGTAAATGGATAGAATAACCAATTTTCACTGTTTTATTCATATCCACATCTTCAAAATATGCATACATGTGTAACAAGTAAAAAAGAAAAAAGCTGTATGCAAAATGTGCAATTTTAAAAGACATTGTGACTCATCTGAAGAAACCTGTATATTTGGTAACACTTTATTTCGATAGTCCACTTTAGACATTCT
>NW_015508697.1:0-4260 GCF_001515645.1 Sinocyclocheilus grahami | reverse complement strand
AGAAACAGTGCCTGCCATGAACCCTCAGTCACCGGTGAGTGGATGCAGCCTTAAAGATCCAATCGCACCTTTTATAAATCACCCTAATCGTGCTTTTGCATAATGTATGGCCCAAGGAGAAGCAGATGGACTAACGCAGCAGCAATTCCTGAATTGTACTTTAAGTCTTGGGGATCAAGTCGACACCATTAGCACATTCCTGTCATACAAAAAAGGGTAGGTAGGGCTATTTAATTCCTTTTGTCTGATGGCATTGAGAGAAAGCTTAATTTTTCTCCCGTCACATTATCTCATGCTTGTTTTATTAAAATTGCTACACTTCTATCCGAACAGGACTGATACCCTTAAGGTGAAAGGAACAGTCATTTTGCTTAGGGGCCATTCAAGTGAGTCAAAAAGGCTTGTTTAAAACCGGGCCCATATTCTGAATTTTAAAATCGCCAGCGGCGAAAAATCCCGCTGTACTTTCGCTGTCCCCTCCAGGCTCCTCCTAAATCTATGTTGAGATGTTATGCGAGAGCAGTTGATTTGGAGATGAGAGGGAATGGAGAAGCAGCACTTCCCCTCAGAGAGGAAGAGAAATGGTGGCGGCAGTGATGGAGAGGGGTTCTCACAGAGCCCAGGTCACCGCTTGAACTCTAAAGGCACCCAGTAGATCACAAACTGTCAGACAGGTTGAGACGGTTTAGGAAAAAGAAATGAGAAAACAAGAGTTCCCTCCTTCAAGTGCGACAATCGTGGAATAGATCGAGTGAGAATAAAAAGGTTGTTGCTAGAGGTAAATGACTAGATGAATAACAATGTGTAGTAAATGTTAAAACTCTTTTGTGCTACAATCAGTGTGCTTATGATTAATACAATACATTTAAATAATGTGATGATGATAAGCACTAGTTTGCAACATCAGAGCAGCTCAAAACACTGTTTTTGCACAGCTAATAACTGGAAGGTCACTGCTTAAACTCCAAATGCACCCGGTAAATAACAAACTGTCAGATGACTTTGGAAAGTTTAGGAAAGAGGAACAAGAAAACAGAGTTACCTCCTTCAAGACTGGCAATCATGAGCAAGAATGAGAGGATCGTTGCTGGAAGTAAATAACCAGACAAATAAATCGAGTGAGAATGAGAGGGTTGTTTCTAGAGGTATATAATTATAAGAAGTGCAGTAAACAGAAACTCTTTTGCCCTACAATCTGTGTGTGTCTACGATTGATATAATACATACAAATAATGTGATGATAAGTTTGCAACATCAAGCAGCACAATGGACTGTTTTTGCACATATCAAATAACTGGAAGGTCATGGCTTGAACTCCAAAAGCACCCGGTAGCAAACAGTCGGATGATTTGGAAAGCTTGGGAAAGGGGAACGAGTAAACAGAGTTTCCTCCTGCTAGAGGCAAAAAACAAGAATCAGAATCAGAATCAGAAAGAGCTTTATTGCCAAGTATTTTGCACATACAAGGAATTTGTTATAGTGTCACAAACTTCCAGTACACTGAGACAACAACAACACACAGATAATAAAAGTGAGATGTGAATAAAATACACATGCATAAATATAAACCACAAAAAAAAGAATAAATTGTATGTACAGGTGTGCTATATAGAATAACAAGTGTAGAAAACTGTAGAACTCCTTTGTGCTACAATCAGTGTGCTTATGCAGGGCTCCAAACAAAAAAATCGAGTAAGGAGCCATTGGCTCCTATAAGAAAAGATTTTAGGCGTCAAATTATTTTTTTAGGTGCCACAGAATAAACGTGTTTTATTTATTTATTTATTTATTTTTTTACATTTCAATCATACTTTCACTTGTATAGGAGAAGTTGAATCATGTAGACAACAGGTTAAGTAAAATATTAACATCCAATAGCGCATAAATATAGCAAAATGTTCTTCTTTATAGTTATTTTTCAAGCTGACTGATGAGCTTATGGACACTGAATGGTTATTCTGAGGTAAATGTATATTACGTTGCAATGTTTACAAGCTTTACACGTTTTTCACAGTTTGAAACAAGGAATGAGCTTTTACATGAGACATTTCAGTAAGTTGTACTGTAGGCTCTCTTATAAAATAGGTTACGTTTTGATGTTAATTCATGTTCATTATGTAGGCCTACTACAGTAGTAAAGAGGTTATAAATGGTTCACTTGTCACTTGAACTGAGGTGCTAAAGCGACCGAGCCTGCCACATTAAAGAGCGCCAAAACTGTATTTATTGTTTGGATTTCGTTATGAATTTGGCATAATTTTAAAGCTGATACTTTGTTTATTAAAAAGTAACAAAGCATTTTGTGATTAATGGACGGCAAGTGTGCTTCAAATAATATGAAGTTCACGCATTAACCGAACAGTATATAGACTAAGATCTTGAGAAGAAGCAGCCATATTAGTAATGATTAAAAAACGAGAATTGTTTACGATATTGCCAATATCCATACTGCTGACAGCTTTACCTGTTGTAGTTTGTTCAGAGTTGTGCACGAAAATCCCTGAACGGTTGTGCAAGAAATAGATACTACTTTTCCACGCCTTTACTTGCACGTCTCCGTCATTTCGATCTCTCTCGCGCTGCACAACTGAGCTGCGTTTAACAGGTGTTCGTCAGCGCTGCTGTTCAGCAGAGATAAGGAATGTTGGAAACAATTTTTTCCACTAAAACTTTGATGCGCATCATCTCAGTTTAATACGTCAACATAGCAAATGATGCGATCGCAAAACAATCAGGAAAAAACTCAATAATAACATGTAAATATATATAGTCGCCAGTGGCGACCTCAGCAAGTCGCAGTCTGGAGCCCTGTTATTACTGCAATAATAAATTAATTTGCAGTTTTTTCAGCTTACAGTGTCAAGCAGCATAACAGACTGTTTTTGTACAGCTAAAGTAAAATAACTGTAAGGTAACCACTTGAACTCCAGAGGCACCCGGTAGATCACAAACTGTCAGATGCGTTGGGACAGTTTAGGAAAGAGGACCAAGAAAACAGAGTTCCCTCCTTCAAGAGTGGCAATCGTGGGAAAGATTGAGTGAGAACGAGAGGGTCATTGCTAGAGGCCCCCTCATCCTTCTTCCCCACCCGTCTCTGTACTCTTCGGAGATATTGCTCGACTCCAGGCTTGACGGATGGCGGATCAGGGAGCTGTATTGATCAGAACAATGCCAACGGTCGACGAGATGGAGGACGGTATCAGACATGCAATCTCACAGCCCGGTGTGGTGTGGGGAGAGGGCTGGGGTCATCCATCTCCTCACATTACATTCAGCTGCAAGGACATTAAGTTGAGGGATAAAGGCTGTCTGGGATGCTTAGAGAAACGTCTGGTTATCAAACCATGAGGCCGAGTTCAATACAGATTTACACCGTGGCATGGGCGCTGCTCTGCAAGTAAATCCTTAGCATGGAGGTGGAAAACAAGGGCTTGTCTGGCTCATGAGGAAACGAAGAGGAGCCATATTATTGCAGGTGGTCTCACGGGAAATTGTACTGGACAGCATCAAAGCTCCTTGCCCCAAACAGGCTTATTTACCTTTCGATAAGCTTCTCAGCTTGGGGATGACTGTGTGCTGTTCCACTCAGCAGAAAACTGTTTTTCTGAAGTATTTCACACCACAGAGTATTCTAAGTGCACCCGCTGATCAATGTTTGGTGTGAAGAACATCTTTACTCATCTTGATAAAGCTTGTTGTGCTTCCAAAAATCAACTGAGAATGAGTTCAGTCTGTTTGTATAACACACAAAACACAAAGTACTCTAAACAAGATTCAAAAAGATAACTTCATCCATCTATCCATTCTCCAAACCACTTATCTTCTGTAGGGTCAATTTGTAAAATGGCTGTACCCACTCTTAAAACTAAGATGGATACCTTTAAATAAAGATATATGTGCTAGCTTGAGTGCTTGAGTCTGCTATCTTGCCTTTTTTGTCTTATTTCATAGAATTAGCTTGACTCATCTATCTGAAGTTAGACCACCAACAGATTTTCTATATATTCTAGATAATGAAGAAATACTATTGGTGTAGCTTATATCATAGAACCATTCTTACATAGTTAACATATTTGCTTTATTGAAGGAACAGCTTCAGAGGGATTTTTTTGGTTAAACTGAGTGAAGTAATTTATCACTTTATCTTCCAAAACTAATTCCTGGTGTTAGGAGTTACTACTACATCCGCCGACTACAGCTGCCCCCCCCCCCTGCTTTTTTATTTGTATTCATGCCAACTAGGCAAGATTAATGGACCTA
>NW_015508696.1:19136-20042 GCF_001515645.1 Sinocyclocheilus grahami | reverse complement strand
GAAGACCTACCAACAGAAGACACCAAAAAAGTCATCTGACTGTAACCTATGTATCTATACATTTGAAATGTCATATCTGTCTATTGATATTGTACCTTCATTTGTATTAGAATAGTGAGTCAAATTCTGTCCTGTAACATATGCAACTCTTTTTGAACTCTTCAGGATTTAAATAATTTGTGCTCTTTCAGTTCATGAGTTTGAACTGAATTGAATTGCCCAACAGGAACTTGAATTGACAGCTTCATTGCATTTTAAAGAATTGCATTTGAAAGAAATTCAAAGTAGATGAATTTTATTAGTCCAAAATAAGTTTGAGACAAAATAAAAATAAATGATATAAAATAAATAAATAATTTGTTTGGCTCCACATTGAAAACTTTGGGAAATTAAAGCACAAAAATGATGCATCCTGTTTACTACCTCAATTTTAAAGACATTCTCAACTCAATTCAATTCTGAATGTATAATAATATAATCTGCTGTTTATTTATTTTTCATTAATGTGCATAAACATTTTCTTAGAAAGTCTGTTTCATATGTAACCGAATTTCATGATACAATGCCACTGATGTATTTGTCTTTTCACTGTGTATCATTTTATGCATATATTTTTCAGGACAAAATAAATAATGATTACTCTACTATGAAAGAAAAGTTATTAAAAGAAGCAAAAAGTTGATATTTATTTGATCATTTTTAATCAGTTCGTCTATCAGTACAGTAGGTTGGTAAATTCCTGTTTTTAACTTAGGCTATATAAGTACTTTCTATAACTTACAGCTCTACAAGTTTAACTTTCTGTTGTGTTTCCATTACCTGTATGTGTACATGCGTTTTACTGTCACATAAACTCGTAAAAAAATAACCAGTGTTGGGGAAAGTTACTTTTAAAAGTAATGCATT
>NW_015508696.1:10496-13322 GCF_001515645.1 Sinocyclocheilus grahami | reverse complement strand
CTTCAACACAGACCATCAAACACAGCTGCTGTATCAGGCCTCTGCGATGATGACTGAGTCCAGGTAACACACACGTCCTCCCAGAACCTGACTCCAGACAGCTGTCTCCATTAGCTGAAAATATTGTTGAAATATCCTCAATCTCTGTTCAGATACGCTCTGCTGATAGTAGACAGCGCTACTGCACTGTACAGGACAGATTACTCCGGGCGAGGAGAGCTGTCTGCCCGTCAGGGGCATCTGGGTCGGTTTTTACGCATGCTGCTCCGTCTCGCTGATGAGGTAAAGCACGAGAGATCACACACATGCTGTTTTATGATCTGATTGGGTCATAAGTTTACAAACTCTTTTGTTATTAAAACATATTATAATTTCAAATTAAATACTATTATTGAATTATTATGAAGCTGCATTATAGTTCACAAGACAAAATAAAAAACAAGTTTAGTAAAATGTAATAAAGAAACTTTTTTTTTTAAGGCAGCTTTTCTTTAAATATAGTTGAAAGTTTATTGGCTGATCTCGTGTGAACCGTCCGATGGAATTTTAACTCTATTGGCAAATTTTTTTTTTTTTTTTTTTTTTTTTTACTGCAATGTTTTTGCTTTTAAAAATGCATTTTATATGTTGTCTTAAATTAAATATTTAATAACTTTTACTGAATGAAAAATAAATTTAGATGTCTATTTGACTTTTTCTTACAGCTTTGCTTTTAAACATAATACACTTTTTAAATGTTTAAATTTTCCCCCCAATTTATTTGTACATTTTTCCACATTGCAGTTTCCCAACATTTCAGAATAAGGTTCTTGATTTTTAAGTATTTAGATTTTTATTGTTGAATAAATTAATAAATGATTTCCACATGAAGGATTCTTGGTCAGTGTTGTTTTAGTGTCACTGAGATACTATGATAGATGTTATTATTTATCAATATTGTGTATTAAGCTTTTATTTTTGTTTTTCACTTTCATTTTAATTTTCATGTTTTAATAATTTTGTTGCGTTTGTCATTTTTATTCGTTTTTGTTTTAAATATGTCCATATCATTTTTATTAATTTTTGATTGAGTTATTTTAGTAGTTAAACTAAATAAAAATGAGAAATGTTGCTTTGGCAGCTAGCCAAATGTATAAAATACATTTTTTAAAATTCATTATTTATTAACAATTAACTTTTTCTTGTTTATTACTGTAAAGCTTTAAAACTAAATATATAAAACGCTATATAAATGTGACTTGACTATATATGATGTGTGTGTATATACATATAATGTGAGATCATAGAAATATGTCTTATGTTTTTAAATCTGGTTTGTAGTTTGGTGTGGCTGTGGTCATCAGTAACCAGGTGGTAGCACAGGTGGACGGAGCAGCCATGTTTTCAGCAGATCCCAAGAAGCCGATTGGAGGAAATATTCTAGCACACGCCTCGACTACTCGGTGACACTTGATGATTGTGGTGCCGATTGATGCTCTCATACTCTATAGATCAATATCTCAAATCAATTCTCTGTCTCTTGTAGATTATACCTGCGGAAAGGTCGAGGAGAGACGCGGATATGCAAGATCTATGATTCTCCATGTTTGCCTGAGGCAGAGGCAATGTTTGCCATTAATGCTGATGGAGTGGGTGATGCTAAAGACTGAAATGAGACCGAACAGAGAACCTGTGTGAGACCATCAGCCAGAGAAAAGACTCCTGTAAAATGATTGAAATGTGGACACATTGTTTAGTCTGGAATTATTCGGAAAGAGAATGAACCCTTCAGAGGGAAATTCATGGTTTATTTAAATATATGCAGATTGATGGATATTCACGGATCTGGATGAGCTGGTGTAATTATTTGCTCTTTACGGTGATGTCCGCCTCTTTACTATTTGTTTACATATTATATTTGTTTGTTTTGTCTGGACTAAACCTTTTTCTTGTACATAAACTACTCGGAATTAAAGTGTTTTGTCTGTTAAACTAATAAGAGTGCATTTTGTGTGTATACCGTCCGTTAAAACCATTGAAGTAGATCGAGAAAAACGGCAAAATACTGAGACACTTAGAATTTTATTGTCATATTTCAGGAATTCACTTAATGTCAAAAAAATCAAACATCAGGCATTTTGTAATTGATTAATTTCACAGCATGTTTAAACATAAAAATTAGGAATGTTACCTTCATCTTTTTTAAGGAATGAAACCGTGTTTTGTGACGGCGATATGTGAACAGCAGTAAACTATTTTAATATATAATGTTTCGATTTTTTTTCAGATTACTGAAAGAAAAATATACATTTTAATAATGCACATCCATTGCAAACAACATTAAATAAATAAAACGGTGCACATATCAGGTGAAATGTAAAATGATTAAATGAGTTTTCATTAATTATTCATACTGCTTATAGGTCACTTTTGCTGTCAATCAAAGCCTTCAGCTCCTCCTGTAAAGCAGCGCTGTCAGATTCCTGAAGAAACAACCATTCATCTGAGATTCAAAGCTTCAAATCAGCAATACTAGTGAAACCGAAGAGCACAAATTCACCTCATTTGCTCCTGCTGGTGTGCTCAGAGCTAAATGGACCCAATTTCTGGCCTCTGACACGTTTCCGAGCTCCTTATGACACTGCAAACAAATGCATCATTTTCCAATAAGAAGTTTATTAATATTTTTGTGTGAACTGTTCCTTTAAGGCAAGATACTGCAGGCAAACCCATTGTTTTGTGTACTTTTGCGACTTTGGAGCCCCCTATAGTTAAAGGTGCAGTGTGTAAGTTTTTGACTCCACTAAAGCATAAAAAATACCATAATATGTTTGCAGATATTTAAGA
>NW_015508696.1:8543-9828 GCF_001515645.1 Sinocyclocheilus grahami | reverse complement strand
ACATCAAGTCTCTGAAAAAGTCTGATATAAAATAATTTTCTTAATGTACTGAAATGCTGAAGTATGGTGATATCTATTAGTTTAAAAAATATCCTATTCACCTCACCTGTAGTGTCTTGCCTTAAAAGAATGCCACATCTTGAAGAATAAACCCATTGTAGACAATACGGTTACCTTGGCTATATACAGGCGAACTGCTTTGGAGAAGCCTGGATTTAACTCCTCCGCCTAGAGATCAGACAATCAGACACATCAGAATACATTTGATGAATGCTTTCAGCTGATAAAGCTGTACATAATCTCATCATTACCTTGAGGAAGTTCTCCAGAGCTTCGTTCAGTGAGGATGTGGGAGGACTTTCATAAATCGTAGCTGCGGTTTTCCTCTCCAACCAACCCAGAGAGCTCACCTACAAACACGTGCATCTCACAGATATTACGGGTCGGCTGACAGTGGTTTTAACATGTTTTACTTTTGATTCCGTCGTCCCAAAAAACAATGGGTTTTTTCTGTGGCTAACACAAGTTCAATATATTTCCTGTTTTATTCTACAACATAAAATACATTAGTAATACTTGTGATTTTTTTTTTTACTTGTCTTGAAAAAGGCGGTTGCTAACAAGTGTCTAAATGTGACTACAGAGGTCGTTGACGATCATCACACTGAACAGGTTAAACTCATCTGCAAACCTCATCATAGCACATCTCGGCTCTGTGATTATATTGGCACAAAATGTAAACTATTATTGCATATCTTTATTCTGATAAATGTGACAATAAGGCATGGAAATATTAAGATATATGTAAATATATTGAGATTAAGAATGTAAAGCTGCTTTAACCCTCTGGTGCTTCTCACGTGCCGATCAACAATGACAGAATTTTTTTTACTTCATTGAAATTAATGTACTATATTTTAGTTCAGTAATGTTTTAGGGGATTTTATAGTTCTAAATTATATTTATGCTGTAGTTATAATCCTTTTTTACATGGTAAACCACTTTTTGAGCATAGACCTGAAAATTAAATTTCCAAGTTTAACTGTTGTAAATTTTGAATTAGGTTTGATCTCTTTTTAAAGAAGACACTAGGATGATTATTGCTGAAGTGAAAAATGTTCAAAAAGTGAAAGGAAAAGAAGTTATAGAAGTTTAAACTTATTTTTATATTTATATGAAATATATATTTTCCAAAACATGTTTTAATGTAAAACTGCGACAAAAACAAAGCCATAACTCGAAACAAGTTGTGTTCCAAATTTGAGGTTGATATCTCAAAAAATTA
>NW_015508696.1:0-1022 GCF_001515645.1 Sinocyclocheilus grahami | reverse complement strand
AAAAAAAACTTATATATTCGTTTTTATTAATACAATTATTTTAAGAAAATTAAACATGATACTGTCGTCCTGAATTGGCTGCGCATGCGCAGTATGAATAGAGACGCTGCACGCGAGGCCTGGCAATAGCAAACTGTCCTTTTTTCGTCTTTTCTCGATGTCCTGTTAATTTAAATAGTATCTTGAATCAGAGGGGAAACAACAAACCAACAAACATGGAGATCGGAACTGAGATTAGCAAGAAAATAAGGGTAAGCCGTTTACAGTGCGTAGCATTCGGCTCGGGTTAGCGTGCTCGCTAATGAATGTTTGCTGCGCGTCTGTTGCTCGTTTCGGTTTCATTAAATGTGTTTGGGGTGTTTTTAATACAGTAAAGAGTTTGTTTAGTTTATTGTTGTGTATTTGGATATCAGCGAACTTCACTAACTACCATAGTGTTCTTTAAAGGACGTTGGGATTAGCATGTAAATACTGTGTTACAGTGTTATATGAGCTTTCAGTGCCATGTGATTGTCATCATCGATACTGTTTTGTAAAGGTTAAAGGTGGTAGTTAGTGTTTGTATGTCCAATAGTAATGCATCAGTGCAGATAAAGTTTTTATTTCTTGTTTTTCAGACTGCTATCAAAGGAAAGTTGCAGGAGCTCGGCGCTTATGTGGGTAAGAGCTCAAAACAGATATGCATAATTTATTTTTAATCAACTGCATTGTGTTTTCATCAGTTTTTGTAGTGCACTTGCTACGGACAAAATGAACGGAAAGTCTTGTCATCTGCAAAATAGAAAGTTTAGCGAACTCCGATCACAGTGACACAGCTGATGAACGTTTTACATTTTCACTCTTGCATCTTGACTGACTTTATAGAAACTTTATATTTTTATTGCAAAGTGTTTGCAGCACAGCTGTATACAATAAGATATTGTAAAATTACAATAGCTTGAATAAGCTACATATTAACATGCAAAATGAGTAGCATAAAATACATTTAAAGGGGTCATATGATGCTTTTTTTAAAGATCATT
>NW_015508695.1:17290-20044 GCF_001515645.1 Sinocyclocheilus grahami | reverse complement strand
TGCATTAAATACTACACCCCTAGGGTGTGCTTTTTAAACATACCCCCTCCCTGCCCTCGCACTGACTGGCCCAATGACTTTAGGAACCTGTGGTGGAAGGATAACCGCTACGAGGTTGGGTTGCTGTCTGCCAAAACATGCTGGATCCGCATTATCAACACTCTAACCTCCCAAGAGCAGAGGCTGGAGGTAGGCCAATGTTAATCCCGTGGCAAAAGACAGATAAACAAATACAAACATAATTAGCGTAGCTGCTGTTCCAACCAAGCAAAAATGATTTGTTTAACCCAAACTAACGAATAATAATGAGCATTTGATTAGATATAACTGCAGTAAAAGATTATGACTGCAGTAAAAGATTATGAGATGCATTATTTGAATGCTTGGCCAAAGAGATGTGTCTTTAATCTAGATTTAAACAGAGAGAGTGTGTCTGAACCCCGAACGGTATCAGGAAGGCTATTCCAGAGTTTGGGAGCCAAATGCGAAAAAGCTCTACCTCCTTTAGTGGACTTTGATATCCTAGGGACTACCAAAAGTCCAGAATTTTGCGACCTTAGGGAGCGTGATGGATTGTAGCATGGTAGAAGACTAGTTAGGTACGCAGGAGCTAAACCATTAAGGGCCTTATAGGCAAGTAATAATATTTTGTAACTGAGACGGAACTTAATAGTTAGCCAGTGCAGAGACTGTAAAATTGGGGTAATATGATCATATTTTCTTGACCTGGTAAGGACTCTAGCCGCTGCATTTTGGACCACCTGTAGCTTGTTTATTGAAGATGCAGGACAACCACCTAGAAGTGCATTACAATAGTCCAGTCTAGAGGTCATGAATGCATGAACTAGCTTTTCTGCATCAGAAACAGGTATCATGTTTCGTAACTTGGCAATGTTTCTAAGATGGAAGAATGCCGTTTTTGTAACATGGGAAATATGATTTTCAAAAGACAAGTTGCTATCTAATATAACACCCAGATTTTTGACTGTAGAGGAAGTAACCGTACATCCATCTAGTTGCAAATTGTAATCCACGAGATTCGGCGTACTGTCTTTTGGTCCAATAAGTAATATCTCTGTCTTATCCGAATTTAATAGGAGAAAATTATTGGTCATCCATTCTTTTACATTTTTAACACACTCCGTTAGCTTAGATAATTTAGAAGTTTCATCTGGTCTTGTTGAGATATATAGTTGAGTATCATCGGCATAACAGTGGAAACTAATCCCGTATTTCCTAATAATATTACCAAGTGGCAACATGTATATCGAAAATAGCAGAGGACCTAGGACAGATCCTTGTGGCACTCCATATTTTACTGGTGATAATTGAGATGACTCCCCATTTAAATGAACAAGGTGGTAGCGATCGGACAGGTAGGATCTAAACCATCTTAAAGCCTGCCCTTGAATACCTGTATAGTTTTGTAATCGATCTATCAGTATGTCATGATCTATAGTATCGAACGCAGCACTAAGATCAAGTAAAACTAGCAATGAGACACAGCCTTGGTCTGACGCAAGAAGCAAGTCATTTGTAATTTTAACAAGTGCAGTTTCTGTGCTATGGTGGGGCCTGAAACCTGACTGAAATTCTTCATAGAGATAATTTTTTTGCAGGAAGGAGCACAATTGAGCAGACACAACTTTTTCTAAAATTTTAGACATAAAAGGAAGATTTGAGATGGGTCTGTAATTAGCCAGTTCACTAGGATCTAGTTGTGGTTTCTTAATAAGAGGCTTAATAACCGCCAGCTTGAATGGTTTTGGGACGTGACCTAAAGACAACGACGAGTTAATAATATTGAGAAGCGGTTCTTCTGCTACAGGTAACAACTCTTTCAATAATTTAGTGGGTACAGGATCTAACAGGCATGTTGTTGGTTTAGATGCAGTAATAAGTTTATTTAGCTCTTCCTGTCCTATAGCTGTAAAGCACTGCAGTTTATCTTTTGGTGCGATGAATGAAGCTAAAGTATTATACGCTGTAGAATCTACATTTGCTATTGTATTTCTGATGTTATCTATTTTATCAGTGAAGAAATTCATAAAGTCATTACTATTAAACTGTGCGGGAATATTTAGATCGGGTGGCGTCTGGTTATTTGTTAATCTAGCCACTGTGCTAAATAAAAACCTAGGATTGTTTTGGTTATTTTCTATGAGTTTGTGGATATGCTCGGCCCTGGCAGCTTTTAGAGCCTGTCTATAGCTGGACATACTGTTTTTCCACGCAATTCTAAAAACTTCCAAGTTAGTTTTTCTCCATTTGCGCTCAAGACTACGAGTTTTTTTCTTGAGAGAATGGGTATTACTGTTGTACCATGGCGCAGTACGTTTTTCTCTAACCTTTTTCAATTTGATGGGGGCAACAGCTTCTAATGTATTAGAGAAGATAGTGCCCATGTTGCTAGTTATTTCATCTAGTTCATGTGTACTTATGGGTACACAGAGCAGTTGAGATAAATCAGGCAGGTTATTTGTGAATCTGTCTTTGGTGCCTGGAACAATAGTTCTGCCCGGACGATAACGCGGAGCCATATAGTTAATATTAGTAATACGCAGCATGCACGATACAAGGAAATGGTCAGTAACATCATCGCTTTGAGGTACAATATCTATATCAGTAAGATCAATTCCATGCGATATAATTAAATCTAGCGTATGATTAAAACGATGAGTGGGCCCGGTAACATTTTGCTTGACTCCAAAAGAGTTTATTAGGTCAGTAAACGCAAGTCCTAATGCATAATTT
>NW_015508695.1:0-4484 GCF_001515645.1 Sinocyclocheilus grahami | reverse complement strand
TGGTAAAGCTGGATTTTCAGCATCATTACTCCAGTCTTCAGTGTCACGTGATCCTTCAGAAATCATTCTGATATGCTGCTTTGCTGCTCAAGAAACATTTATTTTTATTGAAACCAGTTGTGCTGCTTAATATTTTTGTGGAAACTGTCATACATTTTTTAAGGTTCATTTGATGAACAGAAAGGTTAAAAAGAACAGCATTTATTTGAAATAGAAATGTCAATTTAATGCGTACTTGCTGAATAAAAATAATCTTTCTGATTTGGTTTTGAATGGGTTTTATATCTGCATCAGTGTCAAATTTGACATCATTTTGATTATTTCAGGTTTTTCAGTTCTAATGGTTTATTAATTCTTTTGTTTACTTGAATGGCAGGTATCAGGAAGCCATTGAGAAGTATGAATCTGTGATGCGAACAGAGCCGAACGTGGCATTCTACACTAATAAAGCAAAGGAGAGGATCTGCTTCTGCTTAGTCAAAGTATGTTCCTTTACTAAATGTAGTTTAGTTATTTTACAGCTTTTTAAGGGGATGAAACCCCTTCTAGTCCAGCTGTCCTAGTAATCACCATTTATATGATATGTTCACTTTCACATCGTTAAGAGGTTAATAAGAACAAGAACATCAAGAGTCTGGTTCTGGTGTCTAGCCTCACTGGTTCTGTTTTTCTCTCACTCCCTCTTTTGGCTCCTCCAGATGAAGAGTGCTAAGGAGGCCGTAGACATTTGTTCAGAAGCCCACCAGAGAGACCCTCAGAATATCCACATCCTCCAGGACCGAGCGGAGGCCTACATCTTACTGCAGGAATATGAGAAAGGTAGTTCAACTCTCACTGACTACTATAAAATGTACCGAATTTTCTACCCTTTCCATTTCGTTTGCATAAACTCAGGTTTCTTCCTCTGTTCCTCTTCTCAGCTGTGGAAGACTATCAGGAGGCACGGGAGTTTGATCAGGACAACCAGGAGATTCGTGAAGGTCTTGACCGAGCACAGAAGCTCCTCAAGCAGTCTCACAAGAGAGACTATTACAAGATCCTGGGGGTCAGCAGGTAAGGCAAAATCCTGCCTTAAAATGTTGCAGAGAGCGTTACTTCCTAAACTGTTTCTGTGCTGTTTTATGATGTTAATAATGCAGAAATGGTCGAAGGTTGTTTCTGGGGCACCTGCGGTAGTAACAATGAATGTAGATTGTTTGACTGAAATGCTTGTTTCTTTTCACTTGTTTTTAGGAGTGCCAACAAACAGGAAATCATAAAAGCGTATAGAAAGCTGGCTCAGCAGTGGCATCCTGATAATTTCCAGTCTGAAGCAGACAAGAAAGAGGCAGAGAAAAAGTTTATCGATATCGCATCAGCAAAGGAAGTGCTCACAGATCCAGGTAGGAAAATGTCAGATGACAGCAAAAACTAAATTAAGCATGAATACAAATGATTTTCAGTCCTTATCAGTCTGTTATTGAAAATTTCTGTCGTCGGTCAATTTTATGTAACATTTTATCGCTGGATGTATTTTTTTTAAAAATGTTTTTGTCTGAAGTGTCTTATTCTTACCATGGCTGGTGAAATATTATTATAATTTAAAAGAACATTTTTGTATTCTATTTTTCTAGTAAAAAAAAATCCCATCAGTACTGAAACCAGTTGTGCTGCTTAACATGTTTGTGCAAGCCATGATAGAGTACCATTCAAAAGTTTGGCGTAAATAAGATTAGAAATTAATACTTTTATTCATTAAAGATGCATTAAATTGATCAAAGGCAAATGGAAAGACATTTATAATGTTACAAGGGATTTCTTGTTTTGATTTTTAAATTCATCATAGAATCCTGACCCTGGTCTTCAAAATTGATAACAATAAGAATCATTATTATTAAATGAGCAACAAATCAGCATATTAGAATGACTTCTGAAGGATCATGTGACACTGAAGACTGTAGTAATGATACTGAAAATTCAGCTTTGCTTTCACGGGCATAAAAAAGCAGTTATTTTAAATTATAATATTTCACAATGTTTATATTTTTACTGTATTTTTGGTCAAATACTGTATATCCAGCTTTGGTGAGAATAAGAGGCTTCTTTCAAAAATCTTCAAATCGATGCATTCTTCTTTGTTGTTTTCTGTTCAGAAATGCGTCAGAAATTTGATTCGGGCGAGGACCCTCTGGACCCTGAGAATCAGCAGGGTGGAGGAGGTGGAGGAGGCAGAGAATGGCCCTTTGGCTTCAACCCCTTTGAGGGCGGAAACTTTCACTTCAAGTTCCACTACAACTGATAACAGAGAGGCCGATGCAGTATAAACGGACAATGATTTGGACTAAGAAACCTGGCTAGAGAACCTGCTTTTTTCCAAACTGAACTTTGGAGGAAACTTATCAAACCGAGAGTTTTTTTGTTGTTGTTGAGACTTGAATCCACAGGCTGTTTTGGACTTCTCCAGGAGCAAATGACTTGATCGGGCAAACACTACTAGTTTGGTGTTTGGTTTCCTGTCCTTCAATACGTAAAAATGGAGTCTAGTTGAACTTGGAGTCTTAACTGGAGTCATTTTGGCTCACAAATGTTGATCTTTCTTTGACATATGTGCCATCTTTAACATCACTTTGTCGTTCTCATTCTGTCTTTTTTTCTGTTTGTTTTCTTTGAATAACACTCCAGAATTTAGGGTTGTGGTTTCTTTTAGACTGTGCCATGTACTTCTGACACCAGTATGTCATATCTGCATTCTTAAAGATTCAGCGCTGACATGCCGGCAGTCTTGAAATGGATAAAACTGTATTGCACGCTTTTTGGCAAAGGAGGTACCTTTTCTCATATCTTTTGTCTCATTTTTATTTAATTTTTTTAACCCAACTGCATAAAACTACCAGAAATGAACATGCTTTAAAACTGCTTCATAGCCTGACAGCTTTGATCTGATACCAGTTTGCACAATAGTTTATTTTTTTTTACTGAAATCTTTTCTAAAAGTTTACATGACAGAATGTGTATGATCATTCGACAGCTGTTGCAGATGATAAATCAGATGAAAGGCTAGGTCAATGTCCCACAACAAAGCTTTATCTAAACTTAAGGAGTTACCTGTGCACTTTCAAGTTGAAGGTCAACCAACTTAAGAAATCACTAGCTATTGGGAAAAAAAAAAGAAAAGAAAAAAAATGCAATATTTGAAGATTATGAAATGTGACAAAAGTAATTTAACAGGTTTGCAGGTTTTTTGGGTGTATGCTTCTTAGTTTGTGCTGACATGCCAATGCAATGACCTTTACTGATGTTAAGGACATGGGTCTTCCAAATGTTTTATGCTTGTTTTTCATTTGTTTTAAGCTAAACAAATTCATGAAAGTCTCCAAGATATACTGTATTTAAGAAAGAGTATCGAAGACTCTTTTGTCAAGTGTCTTTTTTTCTAGGATTACTTGGTGGACTTGAAGGTAAAGGCAAGCATCACAATTACTTTTATTTAAGGGTTAGAGGTTCTTTTTTATTATTATTTTGTATTTTTATCCGAAGGGTGGAAAAAATATGATGTAAAAAATGTCACAGTTACACAATAGTATATAATAATGGTTACACTTTATAATAAGGATCTATTAGTTATCATGAAAATTAAGTTACTTTAAAGCATTTCATTTAATGTTAGTTTTAACATTTACTTTATTAAATACGAAAATTGTATCTCTTAATATAATTAAATGGACCTGAGCTAATATAAACAAACTAATACATCAACGAACGTGGCGTCATTATGAAGTTTTGCTTATGATTATATGATTATGACATATTAAGATATATGGGCGTCGTACCTGGGCAAAGTGTACGATCTGACACCGCTGCTGTAAAGGCAAAAAGGCAAGTAACCATATCATTAAAAAATGAAAAGGAAGAAACGATTTTGTCCCCAAACTTTTGAAATGTGGCATGTATTAACTGATTATCAAGAGCATTGTAACAAAGACTCTTTCTCTTATAGGTGATGTGTTATCTAAACCTATCACAGAGTGTGCAGGAAAGGACATCAGTCACTGGTTTGACCCAAAGACAAAAAATGTAAGCCACTGTAATAACATTTGTAAAATATTTTCATGTAATTTTGCAAAACCAAGGACTCCTAGGGCACATACAAAGAACTCGTAATTTAGTAACTTTTCCAAATATCTTTGTCATTTTTTTTTAAATATAGTATTTGCTTTTAGTATTTTTTCCGTTTATGTTTTCATATGTTTTATGATAATTTCAAAGATAAGAACATTTAAAAAAAAAAAGTATGTGTTTCCCACCCTGAGAATATAACCAAAACCAAACTAGGCAACTGCATTGCTGTCTGGTTGTTTTGTTAAAGTTAGCATGAAATTATAATTGACAATACTTTTTTATGGAACATTGCAGTATTTATTATAAATGTCTTATGCACATTATTATTTTTATATAAAAAAAAAAAAAACATTAATTTCCCCTCTCGTTGCAATGATCTCTTCTCT
>NW_015508694.1:18641-20048 GCF_001515645.1 Sinocyclocheilus grahami | reverse complement strand
TACAGCGCCCCCCTTCCTGGCCTCACAACTCAAACACTCAAAAATCAGTAATGTTTCTAAGGATTGATTTGATATTTTTTCTACAAATTATGTAAATAAGCTGTCTCTTAATAAGCAGTGAAATCATTCACGAACAGACTTTGGCGGAACTACAGCTTGATGGTCAAGGCTACTTAAATCCTATGATTACTGAATAGAAATAGAAGTTATAACATGCAACCATGAGTTTTTATGTTAGTTACAAATGAACAAAAGGATGTTGCAAGAAGAGGTGCTGATTCTAACAAAAGACTGTTACAATGTGAAGCTAAGTGGATCTATTATATGGACTGTGTATATCCAAAGGGATTAAATGAAGAACTTCAATTGTCTTGTTTTTTATGAACAGTACTTTTGTTAACTCCAACAGACAACCATTGTTCTCTAATTTGATGTAAATTATCCATTGCTCTACATATACACACATGTGTGTGTCCTGATTGATCATGTGATCTCTTTAATTATCATGTGATTCCTTAAATTAAGATGGCTTCTAGTTCTAACACTGTTAGCTTGGCATTGAAATTTGATCAACGTGTGACCGAAACGTTTGCCTTGTTTTATTCAGTAAATGCATATATTGTTCTCATCTCGCTTGTGATGCTTTAATGTTTGAATGTGCGGACTCTTTTCAAGCTCTTCATCTTCAGGTCATATATAACAGCATGTGAATAATTAATAAACATCATGTCATCTCATACTGTGAGTTAATTTTGAGATCCTTTTTTAGATAGTTTTGTCTATTTATTCTAGAAATGTCTTGTTTTTATTAGGTTTATTATTTGTCTGTTAATGAATTAAGTATAAATAACAACAAGAATGACTGACCTTTCTAGTGTTTTCTTTAAGCAAGATAACACTAATCTAAATATATATATATATATATTAAAAAAATTAACATTCCCTATCCACATAATCATTTTTATTATCTATTTATATATCCATCTATAATTTATAAACAGCCTAACTGAGACAGGAGCATTACTAGTGAACTTTTTTTTTTAATTAAAAACTTCATTTATTAATCTTTCACACACTAGTGAACTTTAAAAAACAACAACAACAAAAAACCTTCAAGCATCCTTTGTAGAGCAGCCCTTGATTTGTCGTTCATGGACAAATTTGGCCATGAAGGTCTCAGCTGTGATCCCAATTTGTATTTGTATTTTTTATTTTTTTTAATAAATGTCATATCACTGTCTTCGATAAAATAAAATAAAATAAAATAAAATAGCAATTTATGCATTTTTTTGTGATTTTTGGTGTTTTTTAATTTATTTATCTGTAAAAGTAGCATATTTTATATCAAACATGCTTGATTTTATGTTATATTTAGTATATCATTTACTCCAGTAAAAAAAAAAAAAA
>NW_015508694.1:6514-14666 GCF_001515645.1 Sinocyclocheilus grahami | reverse complement strand
AAAAAAAAAAAAAACACCTTCCAGTAAGTTCAGACTTACAAATCCTAACATTTTGGTGACATTGGGGACATCTGGTGACTTATGATGGTATAGAAATATCAAACCGTCAAAAATATCTATATGTCTGTAGTACTCAATGCGCTGCATAGGCTGAGATCTATAAACCATTGTTATAACGAACTTAATTAAGCTTTAGATTTTATCACAAGTCAAAATTGTAGAATTTAAACAACAACAACAACTTTTGTGTTGGGTGAGACTACAAAGATGCCAAAATATGCTTGCAGAGAAATCTGACCATGCTATAAGGAAAATACAAAGCAGGAGACAGAGTAATCATTTATTTAACAAAAAATAAATTTAAAAAAATCCCAGCAAATTTCAATAACTCAAAAAAGTAAAATGGCATCAAATGGGCAAGAATAAACAATAAACCTAACAAGTAGCATGTTCCAGACATTTCCTGCAGTAGGACTTTGATCTGACTTTGAAGTGTGTGTGTGTATGTGTGTGTGTGTGTGTGTGTGTGTGTGTGTGTGTGTGTGTGTGTGTGTCACATTGAGAATGTTGTATGTGTATGTATGATCTGGAATTTTTATTTTCTATTCAAACACTTTGTTGAATTAAGTCAATTTTTTGTGGCATTTCAAGTGGCAAATGTAGGAAAAGTAGCCAAGTCTTGTACAGCTCAGATTAAGGAAACAATAAATAAATAAATAAATAAATAAATTATTTGCCCAAATCTGTTCCGAAGGAAGCTTGAATGTTAATTAAAAACATTATATATTTATTTCCTACACCCTTGAAATCTCCTCTTGTTGATTTTCAGTGGTTTCTCACATGTATGAACTACTCTGTGCTTTTAATGCTGACTTAAACGTGATGTTTTGTTGAGTTGCATTTAAAAATGTCACAGTAAACATTCATGGATGCAAAAGCCACAAGATGGTTTCTATTTTCTATTTTCACAAAATCTTTCATTTCCTTCTTCATTTTGTTCACACTGGTGCTTTTGGGAACCTTCAGAATAATGTTTTATGCCTTAAAACAAAACTTCAAGACTGTGAAATCATGCAAAAAACCATACTGCATACTGACAACAGATTAATACCACTGTGTGAAGAATAAAAATACATTATAAAAGTCTTCAAAGAATATATGGTAAAAATATGAATAATATGTAAACTTACAGAGCTGAAGCTGAATGATCTTCATGTTGTTGTCTTGATCACTTCAGTATAAAATCTGGCTCCCTCCACAATGTGTAATGAAGTCACTGCAGGAGAAGACAAGAAAGACATACACATGAAGAAGAGGAAGTCAAGTTTGACCACACTGTTTTAACACACAGTGATCCATGACCTCAATAACGAAGAGCCTCATCACTTCATTAAACGTGTACAAATTCCAGTTATGGGGCCCAGAGACACCATCTTTTGTTACCCTTATCATGCTGTCTCTCTCTCATTGTTTGTAGTTTATTTACCCCTACAGAAATTGTTGAATAAAGTCATTATTTTTGTATTCTTTGCACACACACAAAAAAATTATTCTTATAGCTTAAGGGAAAGTTACTTTAAATGTAATGCATTACAATATTGCATTACTCCACAAAAAGTAACTAATTGTGTTACTTAGTTACTTTTTATGGAAAGTAATGCATTACGTTACTTCTGCGCTACTTTTTGTCACCTGGCCTGGGCTTACTTATTTGTTTTTAATAACAGAAAACCCAAAAGTTGTATTTTTGGCGACTGTAAAGGCCTTTTCACATCAAGAGTGAAATGAATAAGCCTCAGGCTGAAGAAAATGCCTCTGCCTCTGCACAATACCAATTTCTCTAAACACAGGGATAGGAAAGATGTCAGTGAATAAATAGGAAAACAAAGTAACTTGCGTTACTCATTTGAAAAAGTAAATCAGATATTTTCTTGTTAATTTAAACTTAATGTTTTACTTTACTAGTTACTTGAAAATAGTAATCTGATTATGTAACTTGCATTATTTGTAATGCATTACCCCCAATACTGTTCATAACATTACGATTGAGCCACTGATGTCACATGGACTATTTTAATGATGTCCTTACTACCTTTCTGGGCCTTGAACGTCTCAGTTGTGTTACTGTCTATTTAGGGTCAGAAAGCTATCAGATTTCATCAAACATATATTAATTTGTGTTCTGAAGATGAATGAAAGTCTTATGGGTTTGGAATGAAATGAGGGTGAGTATAAGCTGTTTGCGCATCAGTATGCCCTTTAATAAATCACTGGAGATTGCGAGCTAAGATGCAGACGAGTCCTACAACATTTAGATGCAATGAAAGGTTGCCAATCATTTTTCAAAATGTTGTGCTCAATTTTTATATATTTTTTTAGTCACAACTTACTTCATTTAAAAATAGACACTTCAAGCTTTCTTTAGATATATTTCTCATGTAGTTATCGTTCACGTAGTAAATCGTTTCAGGAAGATATTCGCGGAGACTGAGAATGCAGAAAGCGCACCCTATTTGTTTTTATTTAAAAATAAAATGAATGCGAGTGTAGCCAGTACAAATAAAACTTGTGTAATTTTTCTGTCAATATTACATAAAATAACTAAGTTTCACTTATTTATTTTTTTTTTAGTTTTGATAGCTTAAAGTAAACTTGAAAGTAATTAGTAGTCTGATTACTTTTTAAATGCAGTAATCAAATTACAATTTTAAATAAATAATTTGTAGTGGATTTTTTTTTTTGAGTAAGTTAACCAACAGTTAAGGTCTAACAATACTGAAGCTGAATGATCTTCATGTTGTTGTCTTGATCACTTCAGTATAAAATCTGGCTCCCTCCACAATGTGTAATGAAGTCACTGCAGGAGAAGACAAGAAAGACATACACATGAAGAAGAGGAAGTCAAGTTTGACCACACTGTTTTAACACACAGTGATCCATGACCTCAATAACGAAGAGCCTCATCACTTCATTAAACGTGTACAAATTCCAGTTATGGGGCCCAGAGACACCATCTTTTGTTACCCTTATCATGCTGTCTCTCTCTCATTGTTTGTAGTTTATTTACCCCTACAGAAATTGTTGAATAAAGTCATTATTTTTGTATTCTTTGCACACACACAAAAAAATTATTCTTATAGCTTAAGGGAAAGTTACTTTAAATGTAATGCATTACAATATTGCATTACTCCACAAAAAGTAACTAATTGTGTTACTTAGTTACTTTTTATGGAAAGTAATGCATTACGTTACTTCTGCGCTACTTTTTGTCACCTGGCCTGGGCTTACTTATTTGTTTTTAATAACAGAAAACCCAAAAGTTGTATTTTTGGCGACTGTAAAGGCCTTTTCACATCAAGAGTGAAATGAATAAGCCTCAGGCTGAAGAAAATGCCTCTGCCTCTGCACAATACCAATTTCTCTAAACACAGGGATAGGAAAGATGTCAGTGAATAAATAGGAAAACAAAGTAACTTGCGTTACTCATTTGAAAAAGTAAATCAGATATTTTTTTAAACTTATAAACTTAATGTTTTACTTTACTAGTTACTTGAAAATAGTAATCTGATTATGTAACTTGCATTATTTGTACCCCCAATACCCTTGAACGTCTCAGTTGTGTTACTGTCTATTTAGGGTCAGAAAGCTATCAGATTTCATCAAACATATATTAATTTGTGTTCTGAAGATGAATGAAAGTCTTATGGGTTTGGAATGAAATGAGGGTGAGTATAAGCTGTTTGCGCATCAGTATGCCCTTTAATAAATCACTGGAGATTGCGAGCTAAGATGCAGACGAGTCCTACAACATTTAGATGCAATGAAAGGTTGCCAATCATTTTTCAAAATGTTGTGCTCAATTTTTATATATTTTTTTAGTCACAACTTACTTCATTTAAAAATAGACACTTCAAGCTTTCTTTAGATATATTTCTCATGTAGTTATCGTTCACGTAGTAAATCGTTTCAGGAAGATATTCGCGGAGACTGAGAATGCAGAAAGCGCACCCTATTTGTTTTTATTTAAAAATAAAATGAATGCGAGTGTAGCCAGTACAAATAAAACTTGTGTAATTTTTCTGTCAATATTACATAAAATAACTAAGTTTCACTTATTTATTTTTTTTTTAGTTTTGATAGCTTAAAGTAAACTTGAAAGTAATTAGTAGTCTGATTACTTTTTAAATGCAGTAATCAAATTACAATTTTAAATAAATAATTTGTAGTGGATTTTTTTTTTTGAGTAAGTTAACCAACAGTTAAGGTCTAACAATAAACATGGGGTATTAGAGTACTGTTACATGTTAATCCTAAAAAGAAATATAAAAGCCTTCAGTTAAATAAAAATAATTATGATCAATTTTTCAATGGTTTCCAACCAGTCTTTAGAAAGCAGAATGAAAACTGAACACTAGAAACTTAATTTGCTGTAAAGTTGCTTTGCAATGATTTGTATCGTGAAAAGCGCTGTACAAATAGACTTGAATTGAACATAAAATATATTCTTTTCTTTTTTTTAAGTTAAGAACTTCCCCATAAATGCCCGTTTGAAAACCCCTGATCTGAGTAAAACATCAGAAAAAAGTAAACAATATAAATATAAAAACAGTCATGTGTTCATGACTTCAGCAGGTTTAGAGCAGCATAGGTGCTGCTGCATTGGCTGGACTGAATATTTTTACACAGTATGGAAAAGCTGAACAAAAATGAACCAAAATGAAGAAAGCCATTCCATGTGTCAGCAAGATTCCTTAATAATTATCAAGACAGAAATTAATTTTAGTAATAAGGATGGATTCACAGTTTGACAAAAGAACACACAGCTCTGAGTTTCCTGGCCATTGGCAGTGAATCGCAGCCAAGATTTCATTAATTATACATTACAACTGAATTTTTCACACGTTTCTCCTCTGTGGGTGTTCTCCTTTGTGTATTAAGGTGATTATAGTCTCATTTTCTCAATATATGGTCATATACAGCATTAGGAGAGCAATATATATGATAAGTAACAATATTTATTTTTTTATTTTTCTATGCATATATGTATATATATATATATATATATATATATATATATATATATATATATATATATATATATACTGCTCGAAATAAACTTAAACTTAACTTAACAAAAGGTTGCACATAATGTAGTCAAAAGCCGAAAAAGAAATTCATGATACAAATATTTTTACAGATGGCTAAAAATTAACTCACCGATCAGCACAATGAGCAGAAGTCCGTTCATCAGAGCAGATATGATAATAATAATCTTCCACTGTGTTTGATTCTGCTTGATATACTCAGTCACTGTATGATTGTGACACTCAGTTAACACAGTTAGAGGAGTTGGTTCTGTAATAAAAGTGTCCACAGTCTGTTACTGTAAAAATGTTACTGGCTACAGATTTGTAGCACTTAAGATAATTATAATATATTATGGAATGTATAAATATGATTGTTTTTCATGAGTATTTAAAAAAATGTAAGTAGTTAATGACTAGTGTGTATGTAAGCAGTGATCATCATTATGTCTTGATCACTGAAGAAGAAAATGAACTCACCAGTGAAGTATATTCTGGTGCTGTTGCTGAGTTTTGGAGGTGTGCGTGTGTTCATACAGTAATAAACTCCTAATTCATCAGCAGTCACATTATTAATAACCAGACGATGTTTAAACTGCACTGAATATTTCTTTCTGAATGATTTATTAGGGTAAAAAGATGAAGTTGAGAATGATCGTAGAATCACGGTTGGAGGATCTGATGATTTCAGTAAAATCCAATAAACATCATTTTCATCAAGATCACAGTTTATGCTCACATTTGATCCCAGATCAGTTAGTAGATCTGCCACTGCATACTGACAACAGATTAATACATCTATAAGACAAAAAATTATAGTTTTATGCTATGCATAAAACTATAATTTTAATAGTTGTAAAGCATGTAAATATACTGATATCATGTAATAAACTCACAAAGCTGAAGCTGAATGATCTTCATCTTGTTGTCGTGGATTAAGACACTTCAGAATAAAATCTGCTTTCCTCCAAACAACACTGAAGATGAATCTACTGCAGCTCTAAAGCAAAGACATGAAGACAAAAAAAAAAAAAAAACTTCCCACATCAAGAGGAAGTCAAAGTCAAATCTGCTCTGCTCTCAACACCTAATTCCCCCTCACCATCATCACTTCATTAAGTTTAACACGTTTGATATTTCTCAAATATTTGGTATATTTCTCAGATTATGTCTGAAATTCTCATCTATTCAGGACACTCATGTAGTGTGTTTGAAGGCTGGTATCTGGATCCTGACACTCTTGTGTGGTTTGGTTTCAGTTTAATCTGGTTGCTAATGCTCTATGTTATGTTTTGTCTTTTGTTGTGAGCACATGGTTAAGTTCTGACGCTCTTGCGCCCACTGGAGGCAATGGACTGGGGTCTCATGGGTACTCTGACCTGTTTGTTGTCAGGTGTTGCGACACCTTTGACCTTTCTACCATTGCCAGCATTATGCTTTTCAGCAATTTAAGATAATCTGTGAGATCAGACCAGATAGGCTAGATGGGCTTTGACTTGCTAGCCAAGACTTGTTGTTTTGGCGATGTTCTGACCCATTTGTCTAGCCATCACTATTTGGCTCTTGTCAAAGTCATTCAGTTTTCCTAGATCCAACACATGAAATTCTAGAATTGACTACCAGATGAAGTTATGGGAATTATACGAAGGCTGTTTAATAAGATATGGAGAGAAGGCAAATTGCCTCATAATTGGAAAAGTGCTTTGATATTTCCTTTTAGTAAGCCTGGTAAAAACCCAGACAATGCAGGGGATTACAGGCCTATAGTGTTAACATCTCACCTGTGTAAATGGATGGAAAAGGTAATAGTTCATAGACTGTCATATTATTTAGTACAGAAAGGATTGATTAGTGCTCAACAAAGTGGTTTTTGTCAATGTAGATCTACAATAGATGCCCTATGAAAGCCAGTAATGAAGCTGAAAAAGCAAATAGTATGAAAGGGGTTATGGTTATAGTGTACTTTGATATAGAAAAAGCATATGACTCAATGTGGAGAGAAGGACTACTGATTAAATTACAAAATATGGGTATTGGCGAAAGGATGTACAACTGGATTTTAGACTTCTTATCAAATCGGGCATTTCATGTTAAAGTTGGAGATGATGTTTCAAATGATATTAATATAGTAAATGGTATTCCGCAAGGTAGTGCTATTAGTCCAATTCTGTTTAACATAATGATAAATGACATGTTTGAGAATCTTGGTATAGGTATTGGGTATTCATCAGATGATGGGGATATTTGGAAAAGAGGGAAAATATTAGACATAAAATTAATAATATTCATAATGCTATAATTAAAATTGAGAGGTGGACATATGACTGGGGATTTACGATGTCAATTATTAAATCATGTTACATGCTTTTTACTAGAAAAAGAAAATTTGAAAATATACAGTTTAAATTAGTATGGTCAAAGTATGGAAAGGGTAACAAAGTTCAAATATTTAGAATTATGGTTTGATGAGAAATGTGTATGGAGAACACATGTTAAACAGATTGAAAATAAATGTAAACTAAAGCCTAAATGTAAACTGTAAAGTACTAAACCTTATGAGATCAGTTTCGGGGTATGATTGGGGTGGAGATAAACGTCTCGGTTACGTATGGTAACCCTTGTTCCCTGAAGGAGGGAACGGAGACGTCACGTCGGATGACTGACGAAATTGGGATCCTACCAAAAGGCCACAGCTACTGCCCCTTCCAGTGTCCTGTGGAAGCCACCTGCGCCCCTATTTTTTGGCGCAGGCCAGGGCCTGCACAAGAGGACCAGCTACTGCTACTATGGCACTACCCACTGAGTAAGACTGGATAACACTGGGAAAACGTACCCGTTCCACTTGGACCAGGGACGTTACGGAAGCTCGAACCTTCCCGAAGGAGGTTTCGGAAGCAATACACATATGGACATCCCCTAGGTGCATATGGAATAATGGAGATGATTGAACCCTCTTGGAATGGCTGAAGTCTGCTGGGGAAACACGGGCTCAAGGCTATACCGTGGACTTTACACATATGAGATCCACTTGGGTCTTACATATGGAACCCAGCCTTCTACCGGTTCTC
>NW_015508694.1:0-809 GCF_001515645.1 Sinocyclocheilus grahami | reverse complement strand
ATAATTTCAGTTCTGTTGCTTTTATATGAAAATAAATATGATGAACAAGACACTCAAAGTGCTTGCTATTTAATTCCATATGAAAGGTGTATTTATCATCCATTTTTACTAATACTTTAATACAAAAGATTTTTATAGAAATATGACAACAATCACATATCTCACACAGAGATCGCACTAGTGTCATAGTGTTTGGGAACATTCGTGCATAATTTAAATACATAATCACATGAAATCAGATAAAAAATAAAATATTTTAGAAGAGAACAGCAGCATCACAATTGTCTGAACCAATGAGCATTAAGCTGTGTCGTCAGTCAGTCGTTTCCCGTCATGCTTTTGATCAGCGCAGTCGGTGGAGAGCAACTGCACAACCGACACAGCTGCCTCGCTGTCGCGAGAGTTTTTTTGGCACACGTCAACATGACATCAGAGCAAGTCGGACATAACTCGGACACTTTTCTAACCGGCATGCATCTCGCGGTGATCACCGGTGATCGGTTCGGCGCAGATTTTGATAGTCTCAAACAAGCCTCATGTTTCTCAAACGGAGGGCTGCAACCTCCGAAGGCAGCATATCTCGGCTGCCACGTCATCAAACGTCGCTGAAGGCCATCTCAACGGACCCTTTTCACTGTTCCGGGTTTCTCAGCAGCAGAAGTCGTCATAGTTGGGTAAACTTGAAGAGCAGTGAATGGGAGAGCACCACAGATATATTTTTTGCATTCCCAGTTGCTCAAATTGCAAAAGAAAAACTCCACGATAGTGTTCCCTTTCGTGGAACTTCGAACTGCGTCCTCTAGGGGTCG
>NW_015508693.1:30180-30994 GCF_001515645.1 Sinocyclocheilus grahami | reverse complement strand
ACTGAATGGTTCTTTGTGGAACCCAAAATGGTTCTTCTATGGCACTGCTTGAAGAACTTTTTGAAGCACCTTTATTTTTAAGAGTGTAGACCTGCACACTGCTGCAAAATTTAACAGCAAAGCGTGCGCCAGAGCATACAAAATGGGGGGCATTTGATTTTGTTGTTTGGGGCACAGAACTTTTAAACATTTATAAGTAAATACACATTGCATTTTTCATTTGAGTTTCACATTATTAGTGTAATTTTTCTTGTAAAACTTCAGAGGGTTCTGCACATTTTTGTTCATGCGCTTTATATGTCTACTGTGTTCTTTATATTTTGTATCATATCGATGAGACTGGATTTACAAAGCTCTTTACTTGTAACCACAGCACTTACAGACTGCTTAAACTGTTCACTCATTTTTCCATAGGTTCATCAAATGTATAGATAGTATTTATGAATTTTATAAGTATGAAACAGATATTATATCAAAGGACAACACATGCACAAATAAAGCCTTATCTCTCTCTTGTAACCTTTGGTTTTATTTCACCATAAGACTGTACATTTAAATTATGCTTGAAGAATGTTCTAGTTGAGTCAGTGTGTGTTTTTCTCACCTTGGACACTGAGTGTCTCTCTCCTCCTCCAGTACCAGAGCTTATTGGGCCATGGTTGCATCAGTGGAGACACTAACTGATGAAATGTGTTGAAATTTCAGCATCAGCGTGCATCTCAGACTGATGAGGGATTGAGGGAATTATTTTAACTCAGTGAAGAGACAGCGTGAAAGACATTAAGCAGATATCACTGACTTTTTATTGCTTGTG
>NW_015508693.1:27661-28213 GCF_001515645.1 Sinocyclocheilus grahami | reverse complement strand
GTTCGTGTTGTTGCTAGGCAAATTGTTTTGCATATTGCAATGGACTGTTTTTTTTTCTTAAAAGAAGAAGTTTTAAGAAAATATAAAGGTAAACTTATAAAATAGTTTAAACTGAAATCAACATTTCCTGTCCAAATATTTATTTTATTTGGTGAGTGAGTATAGCCGTTTAATAGGCAGGAAAATGTATAGCTATGCCTTAATTCTTGCCCTAATCGAGAAACTTAACACATGGAATATGTGGTCTTACTGGTCATAATAATGTTGCAAAGTGTTGTAAAATAATCTTTATTAAATAATAATTTACATGTATTCACTCTTGAATGGTGAAATAATCTGTTATGTTAACTAAATGTTCGGTTGATTCATAGTAATTAATAGAAAACGACATTTCAGGGAAAAAAAATACACACCAAGTATTTGCATCAAACACAAAACTTTCAGAATGCTTGTCTGAGCTCTTTAAGAGAAAAAAGTGCTTATTTTAGAGTAATTTCATAGAAACGGTAATCAAACCAAACTAAGTTTGTCCATTAATCATGATCCAGATAA
>NW_015508693.1:24993-26326 GCF_001515645.1 Sinocyclocheilus grahami | reverse complement strand
CCTAAAAACTCGCTCTCTAGTTTTTGCTCTCTCTGGATAAGATATGGAAGTCAGTGAGCTGTAAAACTAGACCATTGAACCTAATAGGGACTGAGATTGTTCTGTGGACTTTATACACAAAGGGCATTCTTTTACCCTTGTCATTATCTCTCTTTTTCCCTGCAGTTTGTTCCTGAATCTCAAACTCAAAGTTTGATGGTGATAATATATCACCAGTATGTGTCTGATAAAGCTAATCCACTGATATTCTTCTGCGAACTGATATTCAGTCTCGAACAGACTGGCCTTCCGGGATTTAGCAGGATCTTTAGTATTTAAATGCCAAAGGTACATTTAAATACATCAGCATGTTTTTGCACCACTGCCATTTGAAAGTGCAACTCTGCTGGCAGCAAGCGAAGGACGAGCACCTGAAGGTAATGGCGTCACTGCTGCCATAAATCCAGCACAGCATCACGCCTTCTGTGAGGCCGCTCTTCCCCTGTGCATGCAAGATGTGTCCCAGGTTCCCTTAATGGATTAGCTCACCCCCCCAAAAAAGAAAAACCTGTGATTATTTAAACATCATCCAAACTCATCATATGCCAGAACACGAAGGAGAAATTCAGAAGACCATACTGGTCACTGTTTTTCATAATTACAATGGGACTGAAGCTTTCTAGCTCCAAAGAGGATGCAATACACCATAAAAGTATCATGAAGTCTTTATGATACTTTAAGGTGATCAATACAATAGCATACTGAGATAAGGCACATCAAGGCACATCCAAATCTTACTTAATGAAATTAGTAATTTTATTTAATTCTATTTATTATTTAATGCTCATTTTTCTCACCCGAATTTTTCTCAACTTTGACTCAACCGAGATAATTACTTATATTAAAGTATATTTAAACTGACGCTTACTCAAAGTTATTCTAGGTCATTAGACATGAAGATATGGTGCTTTGGAAGCCTGTCTAAAAACTGTGTCCTTACAAGTTGCCTTCAAACAAAAAACTATGGCTTGTAAAGGCAGCAAAGCAGCAAGGACACAGCATTTGTAATCACAGGGTCTGATGAGACCCTTTCACCTACCCGAGCTTTTACATTGCAACATTTGATGACATGTTGTCCCTATTAACTGTGATTGACTACAGTGTAATAACATTTTCCCTACTGAAACCCTTCATATGAACAGATAAGCTGTGTAAATCACCTCTGAGTGAATGCAGATGTATGCTCATCTCAGGCAACCTTTGTGTTAGGTGAAGAGCCTACACTCTCAGAAAAAAAGGTACTAAAGTTGTCACTGGGGCGGTACCTTTTTTAAAAGACACACCTTTGTACCAA
>NW_015508693.1:22559-24073 GCF_001515645.1 Sinocyclocheilus grahami | reverse complement strand
TCAGAAAAAAAGGTACAAAAGTTGTCACTGGGGCGGTACCTTTTTGAAAAGACACACCTTTGAAAGTCATGTAGTGTATGGGCATCAAAAGCTTTTAAAAGAACATTGATCTGACTAAAACGTTAACATGTCCTGTATTACTGAGACTGAATTGGCCATCTGTCCTCAGCCAGTTACAGTTTCTGATAAGCTGTTTGCTGACCAAGACATGGGTGTGGACTTTGGTCTTCATTCACATTGATCAAGTTTGATCAAGTTCAAAATCCTGACAACTGTATGAGCTCCACCTGGACACAATATGCAATTTTTTCCTTGTTTTTGGATCCCACATCTGTCTCTCTGCCTCACAATATCAGTATCCTGAGCCCACTATCAGCATACCTATCAAGGCACTGGGCCATCGCACAATAACAGCACCCTGCCACAAAAAACTACCAATGAAAATCGTATTAAAAAACCGTGTCATATCAGGAGAGTGTGGTCTAGAGTAATGACTGCCAGGGGTCTTATTTGCGTTATGCAACATCAGTTCTATTGCGTTATAGGAGCACATAAAAAATGGGCACACAAACAGGAATACTGAAGTTTTTTTGCATGATGGTTCAGCAGTTGAGCCAGAGCACATAAGACCTTAAGGTCTGTCCCTAAAAGCCTCTGAGGGACGGGGGTGGGGCTTGGCAAGATAGGCCAGGGGGTGGTATTGTGGCACAAGCTTTTAATAAATGCCGGCATGACGGCCAAACTGAATCCCATTAGAGATGAAGGTCTGACGAGTAACAGTCAATTCTGTAACAGTGTAAGGAATGACCATCACACATGGTTAACAGTTATGTAGGGCAAGAGTTGGTGTTATTCACTGTGTTCAGCAGGTATATCAGTAGCTTTAAAACATAAAATTAAACCTACTGAGATAACAACTAATATACTTAATGTTGAATTTGAATTATTCAAAGATAAGTTTGGCTAATACTTAAACCTTGTGAACACTCCACAGAGTACATTAGCTCTCTGCTTCCAGCACAGAAATTCATTCATCCTTTGAGGAACATAAATGTATTGTGCAGAGAAATTAAGGAGCCGTGAGTGTATGAGTGTGTGCATGTGTGTTTGAATCACCATAAATCTGTCACTTTGGTAAGATCTCTGCATGAGTCACACAGGCTCCATATGAAACTTGAAATGCTCAACTCTACTCAGAGATTGTTATGGCAGACGTTTTAATAACCTCATTCATACAGGTGTGGGAGTGCACAAGGAAATTATAGATTAAATATGTAAAAGTTTAACATTCCCATTAAAAAAACACTACATGATAGTTTATTGTACTTTTTATCATGCGAAAGTTCAGTGTGGGCACCTTCTGGTGAAGCTTTTCACAAGTATTCGGTTCAGGGCAGTCCATCAACCGTCTGTATCAATGAGCCATATTATTATTGCAATAAAGATGGAATATTAAAATAAAGTTTAAAGATTTATTATTGCATCTTTAAACTGTACTTTTTAGTCAATTATTT
>NW_015508693.1:21259-22466 GCF_001515645.1 Sinocyclocheilus grahami | reverse complement strand
TTCACAATAGTACTATTTTACTGTATTTTACTGTGTCCCTGATGAGCAAGAATAATAGAAAATAAGAATGAATATATATGTTTTAACACAGATGAAAAACATAATATATTATAAATAAAATACTCCAGATGTATGTATTCCATTTCACACGGAATATAAACGTCTCATAAAACTTCATGGCCAGGACCTGCCATTTGCTGCTTCTCTGCTCATTTCTTATTTGTTGTTTAAAATGTTCTGTTAATGTCACTAAGCTCTCCAGACCAACTGAAACGACACTCAGAAACCTTGTGATGGCCCTTAAAGCAATAGTGTGAAACAGTGACATCAGATGGCAGATAAGCCATTAAGACTCATATAAAGTCCTCAATCACCATAATGTATATAATGCAATACAAATAAAGTGTGAATGGAACTGAACCTCTTAACTTATCAAATTACTTTAATAAGCGGTCATTAGAGTTGATCTCTTCCTGACAGCATACTTTACTCAGAATCAGACAATCCAGATGACACACATTTACACTAATGGAAACACAATGGAAAACTTCTGAGGAGTGTTCATGGTAACGTCCCACATAAGGCTGAAGGTAAGGCTGTCTGGTTATCAGACACAGGTGCTACCCTGTCTGATCTTTGACTGTTTGCTTTAAGGTTTATGCAATTTTTCAAGTTAACAAGAGGTCAAACAGAACGGTCAGACTCAATCCCTTCCATCAAATCATTATAAATGTGTAACCGTTCTTCTTTAAAATGGAATGTAGTGCTGAGAACTAATAGATCAGTGCTGTTGGTCTCATTGTGATCAGTTTCAGGTTCGCCTTTTCCATATAAAGATTAAAAAATTTGGATCAGGACTGAAATGGGATCATTTTACTGTCTCAACTGATGCTTCTATCCATAACATCTTTTATTAATAAAGAATCACATGGAACTTTCCAGTTTCAAATAAACACAAACATTGAACAAATTCCCCCTATTTAATAAGGCAATGGTATACGTACATGCAAAAACTCACAAACTGACACCAAAGTAGACCAAAGTTGATAGCCTTTCACTGTTGCAGCAAGTTTCACCGAAGACCCCCATCTCTTCTGTGGATTAATCAGAACATCAGTTTGTAAATTGTTTATTTTCCTTGTATGTGCTCTTTCAGCAAATGCACTGGAAGTTATTAATTTCTGGCATTAATTTTCCCTTTAGATTG
>NW_015508693.1:20536-21013 GCF_001515645.1 Sinocyclocheilus grahami | reverse complement strand
ATGAATGCAGCATTGGTAAGCATAATACACTCCTTTAAGAAACATAAAAAAAAATCTTGATTACAATTTTTTGGCCGGCAGTGCATCTTTTTTTTGTTAGTATATATAGAGAACTTTTGGATTTGACATGGTTAAAACAGGATTACACAATTATGACAGAAAACATACTATTTTTAGAACACTTATCAAATAAGCAAATTTGTGTCACTGACCATGTTAACTGTTTGTACAAACAGTCAGCTGCATTCACTAAAGGACAAAAAGCTGTTTGGATGATCTCAAATCATGCTGGATCACATGATTATTAGGTTTTACACAAACGTGTGAAGTTTATGCAGCTTGTGTGCAGCTGTCATTCAAGAGAAATACCAAACACTGCTGTGAATTAAATTAAAATAGTAAGAATGTTTAATATTAATACAGAGACTGTAAAACCCCAATTTTACAGTCTCTGCACTGGCTACCTGTTAAGTTCCG
>NW_015508693.1:20063-20350 GCF_001515645.1 Sinocyclocheilus grahami | reverse complement strand
CACTGGAAGTTATTAATTTCTGGCATTAATTTTCCCTTTAGATTGTGTCCCAAATCCCTAAAGAAGTTTCACAATCAATGAATGAGCTGTCAAAAGACGGTGGGTGCGTGAGGCGTGGTGACAGGACAGCATGAGGATGAAACTTTGCCATAACTGGAATAAATGACATTTAAAAATATATTCAAATAGAAAATTGCAATAATATTTCACAATATTATTGATTTTACTGTATTTTTGATCAAATGAATGCAGCATTGGTAAGCATAATACACTCCTTTAAGAAACAT
>NW_015508693.1:18006-20053 GCF_001515645.1 Sinocyclocheilus grahami | reverse complement strand
AGAGAGAGAGAGAGGAAAATAACAAAAGATTGTTATTTCTGTTGTGTTCAGGTTCCAAAGACTTTGGGACGAGGAAGTCGCCCATGTGGGTCTAGAGGAGGCATCTCTTCCTGCAGTGGTCATGCGTTTCCAGAAGACAAGATTTATAGTGTCATTCTTCATCTCTGTCCTGTTTGCTTTCGGAGCATTTGTTGGTCCGGTATGTAAAATGGCTTAGCATTACACAGCATCATTCTGTTGAAAAATGAATAAAACATATTACTTTCATATTCCTTATAGTGCTCTATATTTTATATTGAAGGTGATACCCTTTTGAGGGTCCCACTTGCAAAAATGTGGTAGCAACTGTATATTTTTATATATAAATAACCCCATTTATACTTTTTTTGTGAGAAAAAATTAAGCCTGCTATTGTAAAGTTGTTTATTAAATTAAATAATTTATATTGTCACTGTACTAAAGCCAAATTATCTATGAAGTAGAATGAAGTAGTTCTAACTCAATTTTGATTTCTTATAAACTATGTTTTTAAAAAAAATCTGCCTTCTAGTCTATTTTAGTGCATGAAATCCTGAGCTACATTGAGCAGCCTGAGTCATCTACACTGTTGTATGGCATCGGTTTGTGTGTGGCCCTGTACTTGAGTGAATTTAGCAAGGCACTTTTTTCATGGCTCCTGTGGGCTGTGAATTTGCGCACCGCTGTGAAAATGAAGGGAGCTTTCTCAATGCTCGCTTTCAAGAAAATCATCTCTCTCAGGAGTCTAACCAGCATTAGTATAGGAGAGGTAAGCTATTGATTGTTGATTCAGCAGTGAATATGGTCCTTTTATCGTTTGTAGAATCTATTTATTGGTTATTTGATATGGAATTTATTTGTGTTTATTTACCCTCTTTTACCAATCACTTTTTAATTAATTAAATGATATACAATACAAATAGAGCTTGTTGTGTTCATGCTTTGGTGTAGACGATAAACGTGTTGACGAGTGATGGCTATCGGATGTTTGAAGCAATCATGTTTGGAACGTTTCTGCTGTGTGTTCCGTTCCTGCTGATCATATGTATTATATATGCCTGCATCATTCTGGGATACACAGCGCTTATTGGAATTCTGGTATACTTGATCTTCCTACCAATACAGGTGTGCTGGTCTCTTCTGTACTGTGTTTTTAATATTTACTCATCTCAGTAATATTTTGTTGATTTTTCCCTGTGTGTCTGTATGTGTGCACTGTAGTTCTCAATTGCCAGACTGATTGGTGTGTTTAGAAGACGGGCTGTATCTGTGACAGACAGACGTGTTCGCACAATGAATGAGGTTCTGACCTGCATCAAACTCATTAAGATGTATGCGTGGGAGGAGTCTTTTGAGAAAACAGTCACAGGTTGTCCATCCATCCGTTTTTTATTATTTACGCATGACTCTGAAATGAAGTATTTTCTCTCATCCATTCTTACCTTATTTTTTAAAACCTAGATATCAGGAAAAGTGAGAAGTTGCTATTACAAAAGGCTGGTTATGTTCAGAGTTTAAACACTTCCTTTACAACGATAGTTCACACACTAGCAACCATCCTCACCTTCATTGTCCACACTGCACTGAAATTGCCTCTTCAACCTTCTTCTGTGAGTGCAAAAAAACAAAAATATGATTATATTCTGCTAAATGAATAAATGTGCACTACCAGTCAAAACGTTTGGGGTCAGAGGGTCAGAAAGAAATTAATACTTTATTTAGTTTTTTTATTCTGTTTTAAATAAATAAATTATTTTGAACTTTATATTCATCAAAGAATTCTGAGAAATATGTATCTCAGTTTTCACAAAACTATTAAGCAGTACAGCTGTTATTCAACATGTTACTTGAACGCCAACTCATTAAATTAGAATGATTTCTGAAGGACCATGTGACGCTGACTGGAGTAATGTAGAGTAAACTGCTTGCCATCACAGGAATAAATTACATTTTAAAATATATTTCAATAGTTAATAAAAAAGTTTTTACTGTTATATTTTTATTGTATATTTGTTTTACTGTATTTTGA
>NW_015508693.1:9760-10941 GCF_001515645.1 Sinocyclocheilus grahami | reverse complement strand
TAACTCGCGTTACTTGTAATGCGTTACCCCCAACACTGATTATAACCCTCATGAATCATATCCCAGAATGACTAAATTATTATTCAGCATACCTGCATATTATTCAGTAATTATTCAGCATACCTGAGCAATAGCAGGCAAACATGAGTGTTAATATTTAGACCAACAACATGATTATGAGTGTGATATTGCTTTTATGCAACAGTCCAATAAACAAGAAGTTAATATTGAAACTGAAATTGAATTGTGACGTACATTTTAGACACAATATTGCAAGTTACTCTGTCTATTTCTACTCCCCAATGAAGCCAAAACAGATTTTAGTGTTTTTTTTTTCAGTTGAGTCAATGACTCAAAGACAGCTGTTTGTTGCCACCTACTGGTGTAATGATGTAACCTGCAGAGAGAGACACTAAAAAGACCCAGTGCTGTTGGACCATATACGGCCAAACAGATTCAAGGACCAGAACTAACTGTTGTATAATTTGAAATAAATTTTAGGCCATAAGGACTGTGGCTTTTAAAGAGAACTCAGTAGTAATAGTTAAAAACCAATAGTTTTGTTTTCACACAGAAGCTGTCACTAATAGCTCGGTCTAACTGACTGTATGTTGACTTCATATTAAAAGAATGTAGAAAGCAAACCAGTTAATTGAAAGTCATGTAGGCTATTGTTTGTGTGTTTCCAATGACAGGTTTAAAATGCTGAGTGACACCAACTCAAACCACTTCATGCTGTTTAATCGTGGGACTCGCTGGCTGTCATTTTGGTTAGACTTCTTGTCAGCTACTGTTACTCTAATAGTGGCACTTTTTGTAGTGCTCAGCTCCAATGAGGCCATAAACGCTTCTCTGAAGGGCCTGGCCTTATCTTACACAATACAGGTAACTCTCACAGCTAGACTAAAACAGTAGTTTAAAAAAATGAAAGTCTTTATTATGTCAAATTCAACTGGATGTTTGAGCACATTTTTTGCATTTCTGTCATTGAAGTTGACTGGGATCCTTCAGTTTGTGGTGAGATTGTCCACAGAGGTGGAGGCAAAGTTTACCAGTGTTGAGAGACTGCATGAGTATATTACGGTAAGAGACATAAACACTAGGTGTACCTCAGTATATCATGCGTTTATATTTAGTTTAGAATATAGCTTTTATTTGTTACAACTGCTTGCGTGTGTGCT
>NW_015508693.1:4043-5906 GCF_001515645.1 Sinocyclocheilus grahami | reverse complement strand
ACACACACACACACACAAAGTTTTGTTTGAGTACACCAAGTTACCATTGACACTTATTGTTTTTGATTGTAATGTCGTCCTGTTCTGTCAGTCTGTCATCAGGTGAGATGATGAACCAACCCCCTTGACTTCCTGTCAATGACTTTTCCCGTCATTTGTGTTTAACTACAGCATTAGTCATGATTTACACTTTAGCCGCAGATTTACTCACCAATGAACAAATTGTACTCTAAAACATGGGAACATGCACACCAACACAAAGTGTTGACTGCCAGTCTCGTATGAGTCATCTAATCAAATATTCCTTGGCGTGAAGCCAAAGTCTCACTTCCCTTTAACCTAGAATCCAACCACATATTGAATCTTCAACCTTTAAACATTCAATTAAGGCTTTAGTGATTGATTACTACTTCATGGAATAAAAATTTAAGGTAATATCATGGTGTACAGAACTTCTTTGTGTTAATTTAAGTTGTCTTGCAACCACTAGGGCGCAGTGTTGTCTGAGGAAGTGGAAAACTTTATAGCATAAATCGAAAGCTCAATTATCTTGGAATAGAAACACACACAGTGGCCACAAAATGTATTTGGACGCTTGAGTCACACTTAAAAATGTATCAGTTTTATTGATAAAGTGATAAGGTATCAAACCAAGTGGCATTTCTTTTAAAGATATCATACTTTTCAGGCAAAACATTTCATTAAAACAAGTTTGTTAACATTTATTATGATAAAATAATTGCTATACTGTTTAAAAATGCATTTGGACACCTTGCTTACAAACTTAGTGCAACACGTCCATAGTTAATAGTTTGCAGATGCTGTTTGGTTTGATCATTTAATTCTGACTCGATGTCCCAACACTTTTTAGGTACATTGTACATACTGTACGTACAAACATGCTGGGAGATTCATAAAAGTCAAGCTTAATCTGCATCAGAGAAGTGGATATTTGGTGTTAAGATTCCAATATAGTGGAAACATGATCACCAGCCTGAATGGCAAGACTAACAAATGATGTAAAGATCTACAGTTGTTTACAAACCTTTGTTGAACTAAAATAAATTTTTGTCAAGGCCCTGTCTCTCTCTCTCTCTCTCTCTCTCTCTACTATCCAGTTGGTAGTTTGCAAGAACAATAAATAATTGACAAATGTGAACTCTATTCTTAGCGGTGTATTACAGTTGGCCCTAACTAGTTCTTTCCTAACACTGTTGGACAAAGCTGAATGCATTGTTTCTGATCAGTGAAAGGGATCTTTGATCAGACCAAGGCTTGATTTAAGATGATAAAGACAGTAAGCAGGCATGCTCAGTGAGGCCAGATGTGCCTATAATAGTCCTCAAAGCTTTGTACATGCACAACGATCGCAATATAATCATGTTTTCCCTTTTGGAGAATTTGGCCAAGCGATGTTAGCAGAGGAAGTCTTCAATCACTCAGCAGTGAAGCTATTCCTCAATACAAGAAAAAAGAAGAATCATTACACCTCTCAGTCAGTTTATGAAGTCCTGCTGTGATCTGTCAGCTCTGGCGTGATGGAACTTTAAATATTTTTTCTGCTTATAAAATAATATTAGCAAAAGATAATAATACTCATCATCATTATCATAATCATAGCCATTTGTTCAAAATGCAATGGAACGTTTTGGGCTCTGCTGAACTCTGGCATCAAGTGTATTTTAAACCAGAGAATTAAGAGCGATGATTGTAAAGGACAGTCATTTCAGGCAAGCACTTATATCTGTTGAACAGCTGATTAATTTAGTTAGCCTACTGTTGCATAATATTTGCTCTATACTGTAATATTGCTGCAGTGTTCGTGTTGTTGCTAGGCAAATTGTTTTGCATATTGCAATGGAC
>NW_015508693.1:2305-2769 GCF_001515645.1 Sinocyclocheilus grahami | reverse complement strand
CACACACATTTACATGCACACAACAACAGTCTCTAAAAGGCCCATCACATCTCTGTCAACTACACTTGTGGTGGTAATAATGACACATGGTTTCACAGGAAAAAAGTCCCACATTGTAATTTACAGAAGATGTTTATAAATCACAATTCCTGGTTTACATTACCTTTCAGCCACTTGAATATGCACAGAGCTATACTGGGTGTGGTATGTGTGGGATATATTGAGGTGGATTGAAAGTGTGAAATCAAATCCAGTGTCATGACTCTCCAGCAGCAGAATGCACTTGCGGTAACACAGCATTTCCTGTCTCACCCTTTTACAAGGAAAGAATTCCCAATCTGAGTCAGCTAAATCAGGTATATCTGGAACCAGGTTGTTTACCTGCTACACCAGGAATATTTCTTATGACTAAATCTCACACCAGATATCAGATTTAAATGCACCAATTTTGACAGGTTTCATGA
>NW_015508693.1:0-629 GCF_001515645.1 Sinocyclocheilus grahami | reverse complement strand
ATGATTAATTTCAGTAAGTATTAACTTTAATCAAACCATATGCAGATATTGCAGACTGGTCTCACAATGGCAATGTTTTTTTGTTTTGGTCATAGCCCACCCTTGTTGAGTGTTCAAGGATTTGAGTATAGCAATTATAATACATTTACAATAAATGTATCCCAAATAGTAAACTTAACCCAAATATTACAGACAACAAAACAGCATTATCTCATTATCTCACTGTATTATTTCAAATTGTGCGTAAATTTAGAGACATTAATATTTGCCTCATGGTGGCATTGTAGCTTTTGGTGTAAAAACATAAGGAACCAATACCATTCCTGTGTGGACATGTTTAAATAAGGGTTATAAGGTGTAATATAGTAGTATAATATATAATGGAATAAGACATTTTTATAATTTTTCCATATACTGTATATGGAATGCCTCATACCTCTACCACCAAGACAATGTTTCACCAACAGTTAATGGAGATTGTCAACAAAAGCCCAAAATCGGAGGCAAATCAGTGCTGAGAGAAGTGCTGATGTGACAGCGATGCAGTTTAGAAGGTTAAATATCTTGACCTGCCTCCAAGTCCTGCACACTCTCAGAAAAAAAGGTACAAAAGTTGTCACTGGGGCGGT
>NW_015508692.1:15115-20056 GCF_001515645.1 Sinocyclocheilus grahami | reverse complement strand
GTGTGAATGGTTGTGTGGAGAGGTGTTCAGGGTGTGTGTGTGTGTTTTTTTTTTTCCCTGATGCTGAGTCGCTGGAAGTGAACCGAGTCCTTAGTTTTTCAGACTAATTCCTCTTTGCCACTCTGATCTGTATTTGGCCTGTTTATACAAGACATTGTCCCCCTTCCTGTAAGCATCTTCTTTGGCCTGATGGAGCTGTCTGAGTTTTGCAGTGAACCATGGTTTGTCGTTGTAAGTTAGATGAGTCCTGGTAGGAATGCACGTCTTCACAGAAACTGATATAAGATGTTACAGCTCGTCCAGATCGGTTGCAGCAGCATCAAAAACACTCCAATCAGTGAGGTCGAAACAGGCTTGTTGGTTCCCCCACACTATTAAACCAAGGTTCCAAAACCTTTTGTGAGGTCATGCTTTCTGAGTCCGGGCTTCTGTACCAGGGTTTCCGCGTGGTCTTAAATTTAGTTGTATCAAATTTAAGGTCTTAAATTGTGCAATAAATGAGCAAATTAGCTCCAAAGGGAAATGTACATATTACAGTTATGAGTAATTACAATTATTTATATCCACTGCCAGTAGTAACTGTAGCCAAATTAAATTGCCATCAACCTGTTAATTTTGTTGACTAAACTTGTCATAACATTCGTCAATGATTTATTTATTTATTTTTCCCCACTGCCCTTACCAAAAAGTAGTATACTTCAAATTAATTTTATTACGTATATTTAAAGTTCAAGTTTTTTTTTTAAAGTATACTTTATGTAGTAAGTGTACTATTTCAATACTCCTTGGGACTAAATTGGCCCACTTTCTAGTATACTTAAGTATAACAGTTGTTGGTTCCCCCACACTATTAAACCAAGGTTCCAAAACCTTTTGTGAGGTCATGCTTTCTGAGTCCGGGCTTCTGTACCAGGGTTTCCGCGTGGTCTTAAATTTAGTTGTATCAAATTTAAGGTCTTAAATTGTGCAATAAATGAGCAAATTAGCTCCAAAGGGAAATGTACATATTACAGTTATGAGTAATTACAATTATTTATATCCACTGCCAGTAGTAACTGTAGCCAAATTAAATTGCCATCAACCTGTTAATTTGGTTGACTAAACTTGTCATAACATTCGTCAATGATTTATTTATTTATTTTTCCCCACTGCCCTCACCAAAAAGTAGTATACTTCAAATTAATTTTATTAAGTATATTTAAAGTTCAAGTTTTTTTTTTAAAGTATACTTTATGTAGTAAGTGTACTATTTCAATACTCCTTGGGACTAAATTGGCCCACTTTCTAGTATACTTAAGTATAACAGTAGTAAACTGAGTACACAACTAGTTTACATCTATATTTTTAGCTTTTACTGCAACTATACTAAAAGTGAACTTATAGGTATACTGATGGTTTACTAATTAAATACTTGTTGTAGCATTTTAGTACACTTTGAAGTATAGTCTCCAGTAAACTACTAGTTTAGTAGTTTTATACTGCAAGTATACTCGTAAGTTTTCTTTAAGTGAACTTTACATCATACTTTAAGTATACTACTATGTCCCTATTTAGGTATTCATTCGTATATATTTTGTTATATGAATATCTGAACATACAAAACATCAAAAGAGAGAACAGGGTATCTGCTTGTAAACAAAAACATTTTTATTCTAGCTTCATGCATTCTTTTTTTTTTTTTTTTAACACTTGAATGTGGTAAGTTTCATACAAAATAAACAACATTTTGAACAAAGAGCAGAAAGAAAAAAGACTATGAATTGGATTCAGAATGATAATTAAAACGTAGATAAAGTCGATCAACACCCCAAAGCTTGACAGTCATTATTACCTCTTCATTGATTGACATTTTATTCCATTACGTTACACAGTTTTGATGCTGTTTTATGTCTGATGATGGTGTTAGATTACATGTGGAAGCATCTGTTTCGGTTTCTTCTTCACTTGTGTTTTTTGGAAATTCTGTACAGAAGATGTGTACTAGCGCCCCCTACAGTATAACCATGAAAACACGGATTCTAGGAGCACAATATATTTCGACATCAAATATATTTAGACTTTTTCAAGTGTAAGTCAAGTATACTTAAATGTAATTTTAAGTATATTTCTGAGAAGAACATTAAAAGTAGACAAAGTATACTTTCCTATTTTTAGTTTAAAAGAAGTATACTAATAGCACACTTGAATAAACTTATTTTTCGTAAGGGTGACAATAAGGCTATAATGAACAAACTCTTTTTGAATGACAAATTATAACGAAAATATATTGACATTTTTATCAACGAACAAAAACGAGATTAAAACAATTCAATTTCAGAATGAATCTGCTGTGTGGTTAGGAGGTTAGATGTGTACATATAAACTGGTGGGACATAAGTTAAAGTACACTTGCTGCACGTCGCATAAAACTTTCAAAAATGTTTTTCTTCCATCGAGTAATCGGATAAGTCATTTTTTGCAAGATATAAGATAGATCTCTTAAAATAAACAACTAATTTGTTTTCTTTTTAGAAAAATTAACATTTTTATTGCTGAAATTGTATACATTAATAACCGTGAATACAAAAATCTATGCGAATGCATTTGTCGTGCAACGTAACTTTCAAGTTTCAGCCTAACTAAAGCTCAAGCATGACATAAGCCTTTACTGTCTTCTTGGAAGGCTTTGTGGCTCTTGTGAGAGGCAAAAATCAGTGGACAGGAAGGTAACTTGGACCAAGAACAAGAGACCATACACAATTTTTAAACACATTTTTCTGCAACATGAAATTAGAGTTATTTGGAGAATAAACCCTCTTAAATGTCCCTACACGTGTGTGTGTGTGTGTGTGTGTGTGTGTGTGTGTGTGTAAAACTTGTTTTTGATATCCTTCATATTCTGTGTGCTGGTCAGGTCACAGCAGTGATAGAAATGAATCTGTTACAATAAGTTTAAATTGATTTTTACATTTTATGGGCATTTTTACCTTTTATAAAGCCTTTTTTTCTAAAAGTGTGCATCATCTTTTGAGTCAAATTCTTACATTTAATCAGTCAATTAGAATAAAAGACATTTGGCTGTTACCAAACAAATGATATCAGTATCAAAATTCATCTTTGCAATGCAGAGGAAACACAGAAGCTGCATGGGATGAATTTTCCACACAGAGGGACATGAATGCATTTAACCAGCAGTTACAAATGCATAAATAATATTTTGTTTAAACATAAAACATTGAATACTTATATTTAAAATTATTTTTAAAATGAAAAGATACTTAAAAAGGTGAAATTAAAACCGCCAGAAGGTGGCAGCAAGTCACTGTTAAGAAGTGAATCGTTGTGATTCAACCGAATCATTTAAACGGGTGATTCATTCAGGAACGAATCATCGTCATGTTGCTCAGAGATGCAAAACAGCACTGTGGCTGTGTTTGGAATTTTTTTGTTGGCAAAATAAAGCAAAAACAGACAATATAGTGTCTAAAACGTAAGTCTCATAATATTACCTTCTTGTTGATTGAACTGTTGAATAAAATCACATTTGTAATCATGCTAATTTTAGAGGTGAAAACTGGCACTCTTCGTGTGATATTGACTAACTTTCTTTCTGTAGTATTTTTATACACGATGGCGTTTAGTCTTTTACAAAACATAGCTAACGTAGGGACATTATAACTAGCCACCATATTGATTTACGGTCTTAAATATGTCCAGCGCTTTTTTTTTAAAGGCTGGTCCCTGTTTTTATACAGTCTATGGTCTGGTCCAGCGTTTATCGGGTTGTGCGTCAGTAATAATGGTCCGTGGGGAAACACGGTGTTCTGTGTGTAGTTACAGTAAATAGACTAAACGAAGCCTTGAGGCAAATCATTTGCCTTGATGATTTTTTGTATTCGAGTTACTCGAGGTATTCGAGGAATCGTTTCAACCCTCGACTTGAGTAAGAGTTGATTCTCTCTACATACTTTTAGGTCGTAAAAGTATAAACATGAGCGGTGCAGGTTCAAAGTCCGGTGCTGCACTGCTTTGTGTTTTGCCGCTACCGGGGAAACGGTTAAATTTCTACCAAATGCTCCACCTGCTGGCAGAAAATGAATGAGCATTTTCAATAAAACTGTTGTTTTGTTCAGACCAATGCAAAAATCCACCCATGTTTTTACCCTGCAAACAGGTCTTAAAAAGTCTTAAATTTGAGCTTAAAAATCCTGCAGAAACCCTGTGTACAAGCCATGACCCTTATCCATCCTCAGTTGCTAACCTGGGTCACTGCATAAGGTACCAAATTAAGGGTTAATTGTTAACTTTTGATTGGTTAGCAGGATGTTTTACCCGTCCAACCAGCATGCATTTATCCCATCCAAGTGCGCATACACATTTTGCTGTGGCACATGGGGAGCAATTGAGGGTTTGGTGTCTTGCTCAAGGTAACCTCAGCTGTGGGAATACAGGTGCATCTCAATAAATTAGAATGTCGTGGAAAAGTTCATTTATTTCAGTAATTCAATTCAAATTGTGAAACTCGTGTATTAAATAAATTCAGTGCACACAGACTGAAGTAGTTTAAGTCTTTGGTTCTTTTAATTGTGATGATTTTGGCTCACTTTTCACAAAAACCCACCAATTCACTATCTCAACAAATTAGAATACTTCATAAGACCAATAAAAAAAACATTTTTAGTGAATTGTTGGCCTTCTGGAAAGTATGTTCATTTACTGTACATGTACTCAATACTTGGTAGGGGCTCCTTTTGCATGAATTACTGCATCAGTGCGGCGTGGCATGGAGACAATCAGCCTGTGGCACTGCTCAGGCGTAATGGAAGCCCAGGTTGCTTTTATAGTGGCCTTCAGGTCATCTGCATTGTTGGGTCTGGTGTCTCTCATCTTCCTCTTGACAATACCCTATAGAGAATATATGGGGTTCAGGTCAGGCGAGTTTGCAGGGCAATCAAGCACAGT
>NW_015508692.1:10368-10807 GCF_001515645.1 Sinocyclocheilus grahami | reverse complement strand
TGTGTATCCTCGCTCATAGCTCCTCAGGAAGCCTCCTCATTCCTCAATCCTCGCCTCCTTGTGGTGCAATTTGATAATTGAGATGCCCTACAAGATGACTGAGCTTGATCGGTTTCCGGGTCATAGGATGGAGGACGGATGAGCGAGGAAATGAGGAGGGACATTGAGAAGCACCCACTCAGTTGCATAAGCGCCAACTCATGCAAGTCTGGAGAATCGTGAGGGTTAATGAAGAGGGAGGGACTATCTTTAATTAGCTGAAACCTGTAGAGTACAAAAAAATCAAAGGGCAGCATCCCGACTTTGTGATTAACTGTTGAATAATGGCTGGACATTGGTGTTTGTTTCAGATTTTGGCAGTTTGTGCGCTCTGTCATGCTGTTCCGAAGTGGCATAATCTGCTCCAGAACCCTCAAGCTCTGATGATCCAGCAAACTGA
>NW_015508692.1:8421-9068 GCF_001515645.1 Sinocyclocheilus grahami | reverse complement strand
TTTGTAGATCCAGCCTCACTGGCTCCTCTGCAGGAAACTGTATGCTCTTCCTAAATCCATAATGTTACTCCTTTTAATGGATTCTATGGCTTAACAGTCTTTCTTCCCTGTCAGCTCTTCATCCACTGCAGTACAGCGGTGTGCCATCCCTCTTCCGGCTCCTGCGAGCAAAGCTGCACCAGGAAGAGTGAGAACATGCTATAACTTGACTTGATGAATTGAGAGTTTTTGAAAATGCTTCTCACGCTTCTACCATTCTTGCAGGAAGAGACACTCATGCCAAGACCATCTCTAATGGGCGGACTGTGGTTTCTAGCGGCGAAGTTACTCTGGTCATGTAAATTTGGCTGTTTTAATAAACCGCATTAAACTCCAAGATGCTTTCTAGTCTTTGTTGCGTTGACCTTGCAGAGTCCAATCTTGCATGACTGTTCCCAGTTTTTCTAGGGCCACACTACTAAACCAAGGTTCCATTTGCTTTAGCAAGTTTATGCATCAAGTCAGCTTCTGTGCAAGCCATTTAACTATTTGCGACGCTCTAGTTGCTAACCTGGGCACCCATTCTTCATGCAGGTTCCTCATATGGACTCAAATATAGGGTTATGGCTATTTCTGATTAACTTTGCTCTGTCTAGTTCTACCATGCC